>NW_023396219.1:0-55746 GCF_008315115.2 Sander lucioperca
ATCCGACTGACTGCAAGGCACCTAACCCTACCCCTTAACCTTACCCGGACATGTGCCTCATCGAGTGCCGGTCCAGGCTGCAGCGCTGCGATGTGGTCGAGTTTAAATAACACAACACACCGCTTGAACTCGGGACTGCCCCAGCGTCCATGATTCCGTGTAAGTTTTGTTGGAATCTTTGTTTTATTCAACGTGTTCAAGTAGGTTTGTGCACAAGATGGCGGACTCAGTAAGTTCGAAAAGTTGTTTTAATTTTGTGGAGCAAGCCACGATAAATTCCTCTATATGCTTAGACTGTGTGATTCTTATGCCTATGTGGAAAGCACCTCGAGTCATCGGTCGTGACAGAACAGACTGCAATAGGCAAGAAGAAGCGCTCTTCTGTTATGTGTTGCACCTGAAACCAACAGTGATGTCACTGTGGGCTAATAAAGTGTAACCACTGGAGGTCCCAGATTAGATTTCCAGGCTAGAGAGTTAAGTTCCTTTAAAAAAAACAAAGAGTACCTTTACGACTGCAACACCAAACTATATTTGGTATTACTCGCAGTATGGAATGTTCTGTCGCTCTTACTCACTCCTCTGGTGTTAGACACACTGTACAGAAGTGTAAAGTGGAGTAGAAGTGTAAAGATTGCTCTTAAGTAGCCTTCTGTACTGAATAAATGTATTTCCTTTTTATTATTGTTTTCCAACACTGGTGTGTGTGTGTGGTGTGTGTGTGTGTGTGGTGTGTGTGTGTGTGTGTGTGTGTGTGTTTTGATATGAATATCTCAACAAATGAAAGGGAAATCTGTAATACATTACTGGCTTTAAGCAAAGAATGAATCTATGTACATATACACAAACATAATTATAATTAATTAAAATGAGTGTTTTGGTGTTCCCATCATAACGATTTGATATTCAGTAAAAGCTCAATTTGATCTTGATTTATCAGTAGATGTCTACCCTTCACAATAAACAGTATATAGAAAATCTTTAGGAAGAATGGTGTTCATCCCTCCAGAAGAGTTCACAGAGTGGACTAACACTATAGGGAGACACATTTGTTTTTCATTAATTTGCCACCCATCTGTATAAATGGAACATAACATGATACTGAAACAATCTATTACTGCACAGAGTCACATTTGTATTTCTATTCAGCACTGCGATACTCCCACAAGGCGTCAGTGCCTTCACACAAAGCTCACAGGTGTGGGATGAACAGCTACTGCGGTTGATTACTGAAGATGAGCAGTGATGGAGAAGCAGGGAAAGTTCAGTTCACTGCAGTTTATTTTTAGCCTGAATTGAAGGTTCGTTAGATGAGGGGTCATACTAGCGTGTCCTCAAACGGCCGTCTGATGAGCCTTTATGTTTGCCGTTTTGTGCGCTTTTTCTGTTTTTATATTCATGGAACATCTCAGGGTACTCATCCGAGCTTGCGCAGAGCTACATTTCCTTGGAGAATCATCACTGAAGTTAAAGGCATCACTGCTAAGACACAGAACTGTCCGTGTGCTAGCTATGATGTTTCTTCTATTGCACTGTTAATGAGAAAATAGTAGTAACAGAGTGTAGCTGTCCACTTCAGGACAAACACAAACGCTCCGTCTCTGACCAGTTCAGCAAGCCCAACTGAGCCATCTGTGCAAGCCTGTAAGTTTGTGTACATAATAGCATAATTGGCACAACTAGCTGAGCACGCTTCGCAGCAACTATGCAGTCATCTGCGTTCTGTTGCTGCATGAGTGCAATGCTGGCTTCCGCTACTAAGAGATAGAACATAACCTTTCGATGATCAGACGGAAGGTGGTCCAGCAGCAAATCTATTACGTTGATTGAAAGTGTCAGTTAAGTATGGAAGTATATTAGCATTCTTCTCTGTACTGTGTATCAGTATCAGAAACTCACAGTCTTTATCGTTCAGATAAATTGCTGCTGTGGAGTGTCTACCGATCATAATTCATCATATCATGGATGTGGCTTCTGATGCATTCTATCACGTGCAAGCAGAACTTACTGTTGTAGTTGAATCGCACATGGAGCTATTGGACGGTTGTTTAAAAAAGTCTTTAGTGTGTCGTCATTTAACTCTGTAACAGACGATCACTATGTCTCTGAATGTAGATTTGCTTAGCGATGTCAAGAGCATGAATGGAAATACTACGCATAAAGCAGAAGTGAACCGTTCAGATTTGTACTAGTACAGATAGTTTAGTCAACAGTCCAGTAGTTGAGTAAGTAGATGACCATGTGTGCATTCCATACTGCATATACGGCATGTGATCATAATGATATACAGATTCAGATGCAGTGATAATAATGCCCGACTCATGTCTTTTCTTGAAAATCTGTCTACTCACTCAACCGGATCAGTTCCTTCTTTGCATTGTGCTAATTTAAAGCCTAATTAATGAGGATGCGGTGCTGATTCTGCTTTGTGTTGGTGATCTGTGGTGCTACGTGTGGTACAGAGAGACAGATGTGCGATAGACTCACTGGAACCAGGCTGCTGTGCTGTAGCTGCTCAAGTTTGGTGGCCTCCCTGGTGTTTTGGTTGATGAGGTGTCGTTTGTGTCTCCAATGAGGGGCTGGTGTGTGGCAGACGCCGCAATGATACATTATTAATAGTTATAGACTCCAGGCCTTTCCTTTTCTCTGCTGAATGTCAGATTTTGAAAGCATCTCCACTTTGCTCAATCTAGAATCCCCACCCGCAGCAGACTTGCTTGCCATACTGTTACTGTCTCTCTATATATTTTTTGATTTACACTACCCACTACTGCTGCTGCGCTCGGTCTGCTCATCTCTTCTCTTCCAGCACCATCGTCATCTCTGACTCTGGCTGTGATTGCACTGTTGAGACTTTATTCTCTCTAGCCATTAAAAGCTAATGTGCCAGTCTCATAAATGAGCAAAATACAGCAATTACAGGTTAGAAACTGAGGCAGGATATTTATTTTATTTAGTCATGATAGTGTCTCTGTATCTGGCATTCATTTAGAAGAGAGGATGAGACTGAGCGGGATTTTGATAACCTGTTATTGATAGCACACAAAAGCACAAAAAGAAAAAATCTAATGCGGTGAGTCATCCCAAGGATCAATAAAGAGAAGTCTAAGTCTAAGTCTAATGAAAATGGAAGGTGACATTTGAAGGTAGATCTGATTAGAAAAGCTTCACAGCAGACTGCTCAGCTAGCTGCTAATGTAAGAGGGCAGAGTTTAAGGAGTACTTAAATGTTTTTTTATGTGCTGTCTTTTCATACTGAGAGTTTAGATGAGAAAATTGATACCACTCTCATATGTGTTCCTTAAATAACAACAGCTACAGTCAACAGCTGGTTACTTAGCATAGTACACAGACTCTTTAAACAGGGGAAAATCTGCGACCAGCTCTGTCAATGGGAGAAAATCACCTACCAGCATATCGAAGCTCACTAGTGACACGTTCTTTGTTGTAATCCATTAGGAGTAAAATTGACATTCATGCAACCAGCACCAGTGGAGATCAGGAAGTTACCACTCAGTGCCAAGGAATCCACTGTGAGATATTGTTGTTAAATATGTGATGATTAAGGTGATGGTAGTGGATTATTTTAAATCTTTGGACAGAGCTTGGCTAGCTGTTTCCTCCCTGCGTCCAGTTTTTGTGCTACACCAGCTAAGCAAGTGCAAAAAAGAGCTAATTAGGCTGTACACTCATATTCATGGACAGATATGAAAATGGTATATTAATTTTCTCATCTCTAACTACTGCCGAAAGCAAACAATAATAAATAAAAAAATCTACTTTGCTTAAAATCTTGGAAGAACGTCCTGAAGCCTGCTGGGATGTTAATTTCAAATGCAGGTGTATGGCTTCGTTTTCTTTTCACTGGATGCTTTCGCATCCTGTTTTCTCTGTTTCACTACCTCGTCTAGACCGCCAAACACACAAAACAAATGTCATAATACAGTGGTTCACGGAGTGGTAATTTTTCAAGTGGGTAAATTATGGACACCATAAGCCTGTAGCCATCCGGACACGAGGTGACTATGATTCACTTATCCTCACAGCCATCTCAAGGCATCTGATGGCAGCAGAAGAGGCTGCACAGAGCCCATGAGAGGCTGAGCTTATCGGGTTTATGTGGAGCTAATTACAGGACTGGAGACAGACTCGCTGTCAGGATGGACTGAATGCTCATCAGCCTCGAGAAAGAAGAGGAATGAGGATGTGTGAGCGAAGTGGTGGCTGCGAGGACTAAATGTGGCTGGATTGATATAAATGCCAGAGGTAATGAAAAATGCAGCGGTTGGCAGGACATACAGTCCTTCTCAGGTGTCTGCCTTCTCTCTGGATCAGAATATCCTAATTAGGATAATTATTAATCAGGATATGTTTTTCTCTGAGCAGTTTCTCACGACGAGTTCAGTATGAACACACTGTTTCTCTACGCGGCACAACTGCCTAACAATGGACATTCATTTAGGTAGAACACCACCTGAATACACCAATATCTGGAAGAATCATCAGAATATACTAACTGGTTAAATCAACTTCTCTTTAAAATTAGAATTACCATAATTAAATTCTGGGAGATAGTACATGAAAGGCAGTAGAGTTAATGATCCACTATTAAATAATATAGAAAGCTTGTGTCATTACACTGAGCTAAAGATGTAATGCTATGGTGTTAAGCTGACAAACTAATAAATTAATTGATGATTAATCAAATCAATACAGTTGGTCCATACCACTAATTGTATTTACTTCAATACAGCTGAGATTAAAACTATTAATAAAAAAATAAATACATAATCATGTATGTTTGGTAATGCCTTGTTGCCAATGTTTCTGTCTTTCCTTGAAACAATATAAGTGAAGAATAAGTATTTGAACACCCTGCTATTTTGCAAGTTCTCCCACTTAGAAATCATGGAGGGGTCTGAAATTGTCATCGTGTGCATGTTTTCCCGCCTGTGCGAGATCACTAACTTTCGCTATCTCAGAAATTGCACACTGCTTATGATAACTCTGTATGATCCGCTGCAAATATGTAGTTGACACCTGTCTACAGCTAGAATTCGGACCGCTCAAGACCTGTTAGTCTGCCTGTCAAAATGTCCACCGCCACTCTCATTTATTCTCCGTAATTAGAGATTGCGCCTGTTGCGCGGTCGTTAGCTGCCTAAAGACACCTGTCCCACCCCATCACTCAGCTAGAAGTCCACTACTCAACATGCCAAGACAAAGATGCTGTGCCAAAGACACTAGAGGCCAAACATTGCACACCATCCACAAGGCTGGAAAGGCTACGTGGGAGTGCCAAGCAGCTTGTGACAAAAGGTCCCCTGTTGGAGCATCAGTAGAAAATGGAGATGAAGCTAACATGACTGTCAATCTCCTCGGACTGGGGGCTCCTGCAAGATCCGTCACCTCGTGGGGTCTCAATGATCCTACCAAAGGTGAGACCTTCAGCCCAGACTACACGGGAGGAGTCTTGTCACTGACCTGAAAAGAGCTGGGACCACCGTTTACCAAGTTACGGTTGTACTCAGCACTAAGACGTCATGTTTGATAATCAGTTTCGCACTGGCACGTGAGGTTCCCCTGCTTAAACCACACATTGCACGGCTTCACGTCATCTAAGTCACCAGTGTTACCATTGGATGAGGTTCCAGGAGTCATGGAGCGACAGGTCCTGTGTCAGATGAGACCAAATAGAACTTTTTGGTCATACTCCCACTACCGTGTTTGGAGACGCAGAATGATGAGTACCAGCCAAGAACACACCAGTCCTACTGTGAAGCATGGGGTGGTCGCATCATGCGTTTGTTTTTCTCGCACATGGGACAGGTCGATCTAGCACTGTATGAAGGAAGAGTAGTGACCGGCCTTTGGCCATGTATTGCGTAGCATTTGACACCTCGTCCCATCATATAGAGCATTGAAATGGGTGCGAGGCTAGGTCTTCTCCCGCGACATACTGACGAAGCTACACAGCATCCGGATAACCAAGGAGTGGCTCTGTAAGAAGCTATCATCAGGTTCTGGCGTCGGAACCTAGCCAGAGTCCTCAGAGACCTAACCCAATAGAGAATCTTGGAGGAGCTCCAAACTGCTCCGTGTTTCTCACAGGCGACAGCCCAGTAAACGCGCTGACTGATCTAGAGAAATCTGTGTGGCGGCGTGGGCCACAATTCCTCCTGCATGTGTGCTCAAACCTAGGTGAAAGAAAAACGACAGAAGACGTTTGACCGCTGTAATTGCGAACCAAGGCTACTGTACCAAGATTAACAGGTGATTTTCTCAGTGTTCCAATACTTCTATGCAGCGGTATCCTCAACAACTAAACTAGTACACATCATAGCCTGTGATTTCTGATTTTTTCTTTTAGATTATGAGCTCTCTCTCACAGTGACAGTGCTAGCTCTCGTGACATTTCGAGTACCCCTCCATGATTCTAAGTGGAGAACTTGGCAAAATAGCAGGGTGTTCAAATATACTTATTTTCCTGTCCTCTACTGTGTATGTCTAGATATATATATAGTCTAGCTATATAGTATCACCTATAAATATACACCATAACTCATATATATATCATATACACACCTATATAGATATCACACATATATATGACACACACAGATATATCATACATATACACACCATATATATATATATATATATACCTACACACACACATATATATATCATATAGAGCGTATACATCTCACACACATCTATATATCTATACTATACACACACACATATATCGTATATATCTATATGACACACACACCATATAGATCTACACACACGACATATATATATATATATATCTACACACACACACATATCTCTACACACACACCACATCTATATAGTTGTAGTATACTCACACACACACATAGATAGAGATTATATATATACACACACATACAGTTACACGCTACACTCTGTATATTAGTGCATAATGCCACAGTAGGTCACAATTTGAAATGTTGTAGTCTCTTCGCACAAAAACTAGCTACAGTCTGTCAGTTCCTCGCTATTTATAAAAGGCACTTAAGCGGCATTGTTGGGCGTGAAGGTTGTATTGCGTTATCACACAGCTTCACCTGGCAGCAGATAGACTCTAGCACGCACCAGTTCAGTGGATCTCGTGTCACCAACTTCGGTCCATGTGCATAATCGTAGCTACGGATGCCGTGTGAGTTTGGGGTAGGCCAACATTTGCTTCTACAGATGACATTGCCTCTAGTCCCTGCTCATCCAGCCGATGTAGTGCGGGATAGCCTGCATCAGACGCACATTGTCGCTCCCTTCCGCGTAACTACTTTGCAAGGGCAACCGTCGCTTGCATGCAACAAAATGCATCCGTGGCTTAGCGCCGCCCAAGACGGTTGTGACGTCGCCGGCGCGGAGGCATAAAACACGATACTGAGGTTGGATGTAACTAACGATTATTACGTATCATTAATCTAGATGTTGTTTGTCTGTATCTATTAATGTTTAATGCTATAAATAGTGTGAAAATTTGATTCCGATCTATTACTTGTGTTGCGTGTGGGTGTTTTGTAGTTTGCGTTGTGTGTGTGCCCCACCAAGAGCGCAAAAACGTACAAACACCAGTTATTCAGTTGTTGATCACCAAAGACAGACGAAACCAGCTGATCTGTAACACTGTTGCGAACCACACAGGGAAATAGAGGATAATACTAAGCAGTGATAGCTCTGTTCAAGGGAGATTCGTCCTAGCACCTTTTTCACAGTAGACACTGTTGACGATGTCATAGTAGGAAAGCACTAGGTGTATTCTAACCATTTACTGCGGCTGCATGTCACACTTGAGAGATGCCCCTGGTATTGTGCGCATGCTGGACGCACTGAAACTAGCTTTCCTGGACACGTTTTGATGGAATTGAGCCATCGTGAATGGTTATCACCTTCATGCTGTGCTTTTCCTACGATGACAAGTCCACAAATGTCTGGCTGTACGAAAGGTCCATTATACTACGTCCAGAGGCAAGTGATCTGAATCGACCAGAGTTTAAGAAACAATGCTTTATTGTGTTTTTACACCTTTAAAAGCACAGTTTTTGCAAAAAGCACTAAGAGTTTACTGGCTGTAGATACACCTCTCTACTCTTCATTGGCCTAAGAAAAATGGTAGCATTTTGCACATTGGTGCTTGAACTGCCAAACGTCTGTAGAGAGTCCGCTCTTGGTCTCCTGTGGTGCGCACGCCCTCCAGTGAACCTGTTATATGCATAATCACATTTGACCTCCGGGGTCATTGTTTCTGTTTAAGTCCGTTATAACGTGATCGTGGAAAGACGGAAAAAAAATAACCTCAAATGAGGAAAAAGCAAGCTCTGCTACACCGTTCTACACAGTGAACACCGATAGCACTCTTTCCGACTGCAGGCGTTGCACATTGTCCTGAAAGAAAAACGCAAAGCATCTGAAACGAAATGCACATAAACGTGACAATAAACGCGCAGTTGTGCTTTTGTCTATTTAGCAATACATCTGACTCCTCCTCTGCAATTATTCAATAAATGATGAATGATGCAAACTCCCACTCCAACAAAGACAAAAGTGCCTAGTCTACGGTCTCATTTCCCTCTAAACAGTAGCCGACGCCATGCTAATCGTCTAGTTGCAACACATCCCCTTTACGATAAGCAAGTTTTACACAGTCTTAGTTTGCTATAATCTATTAACCTACATTGAAAAACTACATTCTCTAAGGCAGTGTCTCTCTGTGACATCTCCCGGAGACTTATCATTAATGCTGAATGGACATCGGTTTGCACAAAATAGACAAATTCAATATACTTGAATCATGACTTTTGGTATAACAAATAAGACAGTTTATTAACTTCCATTCCTGAATGTTCATTTTAAACTAATATTTTCTACCTTTCGTGTCAAAATGGCAAGAATGGAAAGGTTTTCATGGGAGAAAGATACCACCAGGAAATGAAGAAAACAAGCTACAACAAACATTTGCATATCAAACACTGCACTCATACCGCTTCTCTGGTATAATGTTTATCTTTTTAAACAGAACTTCAATAGAATTAATTGCATCTACATTACAAACCTCTACTGTCACAAAAAAAACTGAGCATTTTGGATAAGTTATAAGAAAACAGAAAGTGACATTTTACCGAGAAAAATGTATATTTCAAGAATAAGTCATATTTTACAAGACTAAAGTCCTATTAGATAAAGTGCTTCAAGCACAATATGCTGTATTTATGATACGGGAATTGATTGTATTCACACTGCATGTTGAAGCTTTTCCTGAACTAGTATCTGAACAATACATACATATGCACTATATATACTGTATGAACAGTTCCATTCTTCATTGTTTTTTCCTCTTAATATTGTGACTTTATTCTTGAATATTACAACTTTTCTTGAATCTCGGATTATTTTCCTTCCTAACATGGCCGTAATACTCCGCGTAAATCCTTCCTTAGTTCTGAATGCACAAAGTTGAGTTACAGATGAGTCTGTGAGGTAGATGCACCGGAGGAATTAATGGTTTAAACGAAAGAATGACTTGTCTTGTATCCACGTTACATCGGAAAGAACTGCTTCTTTGATTTTTGTCTTTTCATTTCAAGGCAGGGAATTGTTTTTCATCTCAAAGTTACATAAATGACCAAGCAAATTCAGCATCAACGCCTTGAGGAACCAAACGGGCCTGATTCTCCTCCATTTAATATCTTAAGGTAGATCGATGAAAGCCTCATTGATGCGAGGTCTCCACTGTGTTTGTTGCGAGTGCTGACTCATCCCTGACTAGCACTGCACTGTGTGTGCAGGCTCTCCAGCCTATTACGCGGTGAATTGTTAGTGCAATGAGACCTGCTGACCGACGCCTCTTATGCTCGTCAAGAATTGACCTCCAACCTCAGTACTCTGGCATGGTCTATTTAATGTTATAAACTGACGGGTTAGCGATACGCAGCTGTGCTTCTGCTGCCCACGTCTTTCTCCCTATACACACCACATACATCTACCACCACCTACACTTGTTTCGTGCAATTATTATCTGAGTACATACTAATTACAGAGGAAGAGCTTTTCAGATGGTTTCCAAAAAGGTCATCAGCGGGGCATCTAATGAATGAAATGAATGTCACTATGTGCCGATGTTCAAACCAGGAAATGAAAGGGATGTAAAGATTTATGTTAAACAATGACAGTCAGGATTATGTCCTGTGTATTAGGTGGTGAAGATCTAAAAATGCACTGCTTAGACCGATCTGCATGACGTTTTTAGTGGACTTTTCGGTTTGTATTTATCTTATTTACAGGGACATTAATCAATTTAAATATGCCACAAAATCCCAGATTGACTCATTACATCTGTAGGCAGATAGTTACCCTGCAATACTGAGAAATGATTGACTAGTATCAGAGACTCGGCTCATTGATTTGCAGCATAGTCTTCACACTGGAATTGGGCGGCACATATACCGTTGTTTTACTAATCATCGCGTATCAACTGTGCAATAACACACCCTAGCAAAGACTGCGACATATCACACGGAAACAGCGAGAGATATTTCTGTGTTAGTATAGAATGAATATCATTGGACTGCCCTTAAAACGAACTGGTTCTATGTTTTTATTCATTCAGTGTTCATTTGTTCAATAAAGATCATTTCCTTCATTTGTTTGAAATTCAATACATTTGTTTGTATTTTAGCAGATACTGAAGCAGCAGAAGGCAGACTGAGTACACTTAGTATCTGTTTATGTATCGCAGTAATTGTGTATTCGCGTTAGTCAACAATGTCTCATATCGCATATTTTTCCTCATATCGTGCAGCCCTACTGGGAATACCACTTTAAGACAACACACCCATGAAGAGTTAAATATAGTCTGGCTCACTCAATCTCAATCCCAACTGTTTTCTAGCTTTTACCCAAACAAGCAAATGAGAAGAACAGAGCAACGTGACTGTGACGTCAGAACTGACGTTTGTAGCTGTGTTTTTGCAGTGGCATATAATTATTAAGTTTGTTTGTGAGGAACTAAGAACCTTTAGTGGGGTTAGAATGATAGCACCACAGTTTGTCATCTTAAAACATCTCATAAAAGGTAACACAGCATTTCAGTGGCTTCAGCACTGACGGATAATTAGGATAATTATTATTTATCTCAGGGAATGTACCGTGTTGTGGGCAGCGAGCTACCTGCCGTCTTCCATGTGTCACCTGAAACACAATACTCACATAACTAACTATGCAGTCATACAGTCAGCTCTGACCAGTATGTGGCTACACAACAGCTCAGCCAAACGAGTGGAATTGTGGGTCGAGTGTTTAACCATCTGAAATTAAATGTGTTTATTCCTCAGAGCTGATTTCAGCAGCATGAGAGACCCTAATCCATGACTTAATATTTATATAAAATGAAAAAAATATTTAAAGAGTTACGCCCATTAAAGACATACCACATTATCCCCACCAAAATTATTTACAACTATTCATCTGTGTTTTAAGGAAAGAGATTCAGAAAAGAAATGGAAGCTGCAATTTGGAAGCATAAAGTATTTGACTCTTCAGTGTTTTTGTAAGGGATGATAGTGAAAAAGTTATCTCACTAACAGCTTTGACATGGTGTTCTTAGGGTTGTGTGATAATAAAAAAAACCATAAAAAACTTTGCAGTGGAGGAATAATCCAAAATGTTTAACTAGTTCATATTATAGGATACTTGTTTTGGCAACATTCTCCCCAAATAATTTATATATATTCTGTTCTGGTTTCTTTTTTGAGTTTATTTTTTTCAATAAACTTTGCATACTGGGATGAAAGGTAAACAAAAATACAATTGGAGAAGAGACTTCTGTTGCTGTATCAAGAATGTCGGAAATAGATCAGCTTAAACATTCAAGGAGCTTCATCTTTCTCTAACGCCATAAATCGTTACTTAAAAACACGCGCGCACACACACACCCGAAACTAGGTCTGTGCATAATTACAAACACTAGCTCAAGGAAACAAACAGGAGGGGAAAGCTACAGTCAGCACTGCAGAAATATAGAACCTGCAGCAGAGCACACAAGAAACTTTTAGTGTTGAGAGCTGCAGCTGAATAAACTCGTGCTTTAGAACACACACCCCACACACACACACACACACACACAGTGCGTTTCACTATCTTTGTAGGGACCCCGTCATTGACATAATGCATTCCCTAGCCCCTTACCCTAACCTTAACCCATCACCACTAATGCCTAACCTTAACCCTTACCCTACCATAACCTAATTCTAACCCTAATCCTACAACCAAGTCTTAACCCTCAACAGACCTTTAAACTTGTGGGGTCCAGCATTTTGGGCCCCAGAAGCTGTCCAGACCCCACAGTATACTCTATTCAACGTTTGTGACCCCACGAATATAGTTAAACAACACACACACACCACACACACACACACACACACACTTTTCAGATGTCCTCATCTCAGCTCTATACTATATGTGTTTACTGTTTGTCTAGTTGTGCTTGGCACGAATCCCTTTTAAGTAGTCCAGCGCTTGACCACATCCTTAAAGATGGTAGCTGTTGTCCTATGGATGCCAGCAGCTGCAGCTGGTTAATTGCGTGGGTGTGATAGTCCAGCGTGTCCAGGTTGGCGCTGTGGTCACCTGAAGTGACGCAGTCGTAGATGCTCCCAGACCCCGTGTCAAGAGCGAAGCATGGCCTTCAGCGACTCCATGCCGCGGCTGAACAGCTGCCCTGCCTCCCTGCCAAGCTTCTCCCCGCTGTCTCAGTCAAGTCGTAGAGTCCCAGCAGGGAGTAGATGAAGCCGTTGAGGACAAGGAGCTGGGTGTGGTGGGTATTCTTCATACCAGTCGTATTTGTTCATGAACACAGCTTTGACCCCGTGCTGCGCTGAAGGCACCTTGTAGGGTCCTGTTTGCCTTCAGCGCAGCGTCAAGGTACACCTGGTCCTTGGTTAGGAGGTAGCTCTCACCAGGGTGGACATGGCCTGGCCCTGAGCCATGGCTGAGTACCAGCCGTGCTCCAGAGGCCGAAGCCTTCACCCAGTTTACGGGTGACCATGAGGGCCAGCCACCTCGCTCGTCCTGGTTGCGCATCAGCCAGTCGCTGGCTGCGAAGAAGGCGCCATGTGGGCAGTGGTGGAAATAGTAACATTGTCAACAAAGCCACGCCCATGTAGGATTAATCGCACCACCCCTCTTGGCATGATCTAAGAAGGACCACAGACGCAGAGACAGACAAATTATATTATGACTGGATTAGGATTTGGCATACTCTTAACATTGTTTCTTAACATTTCTACATGGAATTATTTAGTGTCTATTAGTGAGATACACAATTCAATTTTACAAAAATCTACATCTACATACATTTTACAAAATAAAAACTATGCTGCAATTTTTATCGTGCTATTAGTTTTGTTCATACCACCAACTGAAATGCAGCTTTAAGATGGGAAATGATGATTACTATGTACGGTGTAGTTAGGGCTGCAACCACGATTATTCCGAACCCCCAAATATTCAGCAAATCTTCAGAAGCTGAAACAAGGAAATGTTTGTCATTTTTGCTTGAAAAATTACTTTACACATTAGTGAATTATCAACATAGTTGGTTGATAAACTAACTGTTTGCAGCTCTAGCCCAGTTACATAGTTATTAGAACTATTAGAAGAGGTACTTTCAGCACCAAGCGCTGGACATAAACCAACCTTCGTGCCTTCACAGCCTTGGTGTTGGACAGCCCGACACCCTTCCTGAGGTCAGTGAGCAGGTCCCGGTCAGAGTGCTCCAGACGTTTCGTGGCCCGACACCGTATGTGATTTCATGGTCTTTGAAGGCGATAAGCTGCGTGCTGGTCACGTAGTGGATGGTAAACGGCGGGCCCTTCTCCGTTGTTTCCAGGATCACAGACACGCTGCCGTTGGAGGCAAACTTGATGTCCAAACTGAGGATGAAGTCTTTGGAGTTACCCAGCTGGAGGGACACGCCTTCTGAGGACTCTGTGGTGGCAGGATGAGAACAGGGCGAGTGTTGTAATGTGTATAATGAATCCAAATTGAAGTAAAAAAACAAGTTTCATAGTGTTTCTTCAAGTGCATCCGGTCTAAAAAACATGACTAACCTCTTTGACAGATTTGACAAACTTCTGACGATTACTGGATGACACAGTGGACTATTTTTAACAGACTGACTGGAAGCCTGTTACAATGTGTCTGTCTCCTTTGATGTTGTCTTTTTCCTCATGTTCCCAAGATTCACTCTGTAGTCACATTCTCAAATGATCAATAACAGTCATGACATCTGCGGTCAAAACCTTAGGGTCTTGTATCGTTATTACCTGTGTGAAGTGCCTAGCCCTGGTGTGTGTGTGTGTGTGTGTGTGTGTGTGTTGTGTGTGTGTGTGTGTGTTTGAGACTGAGCCTCAAACACACAAAATTCTCATGGGATGTACAGTACAGATGTGTCACTGCACACAGAGCCTAATTAGAGGAGAACAGAAGGGAGGGAATAGAGGAGGAAAAGAACAGAGTAGCAGAAGAGAGTGAAAGAGAAGTTGATGCACTGCAGCAACTTTTCCCTTTGCATCTCCACATCTCTTCCCTACAAAGCTCAAAGTTAGAACCCAGATGCTATTCAGTTTCCACACAGCCACCGCTCCTCTTACATTATATCACCTCAGTGCCAGGCACTTTAGTTGCTGTTCTGAATTCATTTCAACCCCCTAAAACACTGGCAGCTTCTAACATGATCTCTCCTTTAGCCATGTAACTCGGTCTGCACAAAACACCCTCAAGAACCTTTTCTAATCAGGCTTCCGAAAGGATGAAAGAAGTTTAAGTGTCAAGAAATGCCCTTAAGCCAGCCCAAGACCGGAGAGAGTGAAATGAGCCAATAGTGAGAAGACAATTGAGAATCAGATCTCACATGACATGAGCTGAGAAGCAGAAGCAGTCGAGGCCCGCCTGAGACACAAAGACTGTCGATCAGGAAGGAGAATGGAGGAGAGAGCCAGTCTGGCAGGGGCCTCTGGATGACTACGGCTCTTTATGCACTCATAATCCATTACTTAGGCATGCAGAGAGTAGTGGATTTGTACTCTGTCCCCGTGATAACTCTGGCATCAATAAGATGGGGAAGGGAATATAGACGAGATTCCACCTCCTCTGCTCTGCTTTTCTCTCTGGCTGTTTAGCAATAAGCAGGAACAGAGATGACATGGAGCTACAAATATGTCAGCGTCAAAACATGCATGTATACATGAGTGAGCATGACGAACACTTGAAAACACAGGTTCAGTACGTATTGTGAGGATACAAAGAATCCAACAGACAACAGTCAATGCATGTTGATTATTCATCCACATCCTCCGTGAATAATCAGGACATGCAGTGCTTATAAAAAGTATTCACACCTCGGATGTTTTCATGTTTTTAGGGCTGCACATACTATTTTCATTATCAATTAATCAGCCATTATTTTCTTAATTTATCTTTTGCCCATGAATGGTGCAAATATTCAATTAGTTGCCAATTAATTTCCTGGCGATTGCCTAATCGCTGGATTGTTTCAGATATACATGTTTATCTTAAATATTGAATGAAGAAGATTTTACATTTTTGACACGATGAACATAAAAAGCCCCTTTAAGTGATCTAAATTAATAGCAAATGTAAAATATAAAGATTTAGCACATTGGCAGCATTTACAGCCTCAAGTCTGTGTGTATAGGATTTCCCCCCTTCTTCTTTGCAAACTGCTTGAGCTCCCGTCAGGTTGCATGGCGACCATGAGTGAAGTCCAGCTACAAATATCGATTGGATTGAGATCTGGACTCGGACACTGACTTGGCCAATAGAGGTCTGTTTTCACTTTGACATAAAATTTATATTCCTGAAAAGTTTAATGAACCAAATCCATGTTTTGATACTTTTTATGCTCAGCATTTCCTGCCTAAACACCAGCGATCACAGGAAAATGATCTATGCCAGAATCCAGTGGTACTGTTTTTTGATATCAGCCTCACTGTTTACCATTCATTCTCCTACAGCCGCTTCAGAGCCAGCATTATCTACTGCTGCTGTTTCACATACAGTACATGGTGGCTTTTATTGTGAAGCATTCACAGGAATGCAATATATTTGTCACCGGATTAGTGCGCGTCCACAGTCATTCATCAAAAATGCGTCTACAGAACAAGACTACTGTCATTTTCGACATTCGATCATTTTTTATTTTTTTCATAGAGTAATGGAACAGCTGCAATTATTACTCACTGACAGCTTCCTTAAACATGCAAATTGTTTGGTTAAAAAATATATATATACACCAGCAGTTTGCTCTTCTGTTTGTCACAAAGGAGCTGCTCAGGAGTGTTTCTGTTACCATGGTAACAACAGGTGTCATCAAACCACATGGACTGAAATCTTACATTACGACTTTAAAGGTCAAAAAAGAGACTTTAACTCCACTTAATTCAATGTTTGAGACAAAACAAAACATTCAACGTGGCTAGTGACCGATGTCACTCCACTGTATCTCCATACACAGATCGCCTTGCTATTCTGACGGGTTTGTACAAACTGCATTTCTGAGCTATCAACGACCACCAGGGATTCTGAAAATAAAGTGCTTAGTGGCGGAGAGTGTTCGTGCAGAATGTCCGTTGATGATGGTAGATGTAGTTATTATCAGGGGACAGACGATTGATCCACTTGTCAGAGGATTCGAGAGGCTGTTCAACACCAGTGCCCTAGATACAGTAAGGAGGAAAAAAGACCAAACAGAGCGAAGGGAGTAGAGAGGAAGTGGAGGGAGTGCAGAGACAGAAGAGAAACTGACAGCCGAGGAGGACAAACAGGAAGTTTGAATGACAGAGCAGAATAAGGCTTAAATGGACAGAGCATAATATGACTGCAATGTTTGAAGCACAAAAAGGGCTGAGGGCTGATAAGTGGTGGAAATGAGTGAAAAGAGGTGGAAAACTATAGATGAGGAAGATTAATGGAAGAAGACTGCCGATGGGAGGCTGAGAAGGGATGATGAAACACGATGATGTCGAGGAAGAGAGCTGATGACGCGAGTCGATGCTGTAGCACGGTGAGCGAGGAGCAGAGAGAGAAAGAAAAGTGTAGAGGCGTGAAATGAAAAGAATTGTTGATGAGAATGTTAAAGCCGAATGATTAGGAGTGAATTACAGGAGAGGCAGCAGCTCACGAAAGGACAGAGAGAGAGAGAGAGAGTAGAGAGATAGAGAGAGAGATGAGAGAGAGAGCGAGAGACGTGTGTGTCCTGGAAATATCAGCAGAGAGATCAAAAGAGATAAAGACCGTTCACAGTCCGCACTAAAATAACAAATATTCTGGTAACACTTTACTTGAAGTATCTACATAAGATGACATGACACTGTCCATGAACACATGACACTGTCATGACACAGTCATGGCACATGAACCTAACCTAACTCTGACCCTAACCTAACTTGTCATGACAAAAACGCAATGACACTTTACTACAGAAGCGTTTGTCATAACGTATAGGACTTGTTTATAATGTTTATGACACGTTCATGACAGTGTCATGTCACTCTATGTAGATACCTTCAAGTAAGTGTAACCCCTCTATGAATATTCTGACTTAAACCCAATCCAAAGGCACAACTATCTCGTGGCCTGGTGTCATTTACAGCTTTAAAACTAGGCAGATTTCCAATCTCTGTACAAAAAACAGTCAGATTTTTATTCATAAGTTTAGATTTTAGACCACTCAGAGATATTCACAATCAAAAACACATCTCGACATCGGACTGAACATCTAAGAAAATTCTGATTGCAATTTTCTGACAATATTGCCCTTTCAATTGAAACAATTTTTGAATGAGCTACCGTCTGTAATCGTGGTCTACATAGTATAAAGTGCCCATATTATGAAAAAATCACTTTTTCTGGGATTTGGGTGTTATGTTGTGTCTCTGGTGCTCCACACACATACAACTTTGAAAAAAATCCACCCATGCTGTTTTAGAGTGAGATACGGTTTCTGAATGTGTCCTGCCTTCAGTCTCTGGTGAGCTGTTCAAAATCGGCACGGCTTGTGACGTCACAGCCGAAACGAGCAGGCTAACCGCAACCATTAGTTCGTAGCGTTAGCATGCTAACGCTATGCTAACGCTAGCATGCTACCGCGTATTCTCAATAGCAAGCACTGCTACAACACACACAAGTTCACCATAATCTACAAAAACTACTTACATGTGCGCCCTCATTTAGAATCCCCGCTATCCTGCCTTGTAACTGACCAAGTTGTAGAAACAGCTTTTCTTTACGTCTATGGAGTCTATCTAGCTGACATGCTCTACATCTGAGCTACTGGCATGTGCAGTGCAATCAAAGATAGTACAAAGAGAATAAGAACAAGCGGTCTCACTCTGTAGCTAAAACAGAGACCACTGAAAAGAGATCTGCAGCAGTGAGAGAGAGCACTGCAGTACAACAAAATATGGTGTTTTTGAAATTAAACCATGTAAACCTATTCTGTACAAACCTTAAATACAATTATGAACCTGAAAATGAGCATAATATGGCTGCTTTAATAGATCGCAAGCATTATCAAACACTTCATTGTTTCTACATAATAGAAAATATTGCTGTTGCTTGTCGTTGAGGTCCTCGGGGTCCCTTTTTTCTAACACTACTCAGAGAAAGAGCTTTCTATAGTAAAAATTGACCAATTACCACACATATTAAGATTTTTTATCAAGATATTATAAGATCTTTAAAGGAATAAGGTTAATAGTTTAACTCAGGAGTATTCCAACAAATCTGTTCACCACTGTCATTTAGCATTCACTCGACAACTGCCGATCTACCTGCAAACAGGCTGAAATTTAAGTGAGGCGATCACCCAATTGTTAATGTAGAAAAAACTCATCACTCTGTTGCTCTTTTAAATACAGCAAACGACAGCCTGCTCCTTTTATGTCATCCAAAAGACACAGAGTGGGACTCTTCCACAAAACCGCTTTGCCAAAGCTTAAATCTATCGTACCAGCATGCAGAGAGTGAGCATACAGTATTACCAGCAGCAGCCAGACTTATGATTGTTGTTTCACACATCACAGAATTAACATTAATTGACACAGCTGGGTAAGATCAGTATGTATAGCTGGTGACGGTCACGGTCACCGGATAAACTTTAATTCGCACTTGTGATTTGAAACTTGCACTCTTTCAAATCATATATACACACATACTGCAGCCCTGAATACAATTCTCGTTGGAGCATAATGAGGACAATGAGGAGTGCAGAGGAGACCGTTTTTTCTCATATTTTCCCTCTTTAGCGATACAGTTTTAGAGTACCTAGGGAGAGCTGCACACATAACAACTATAGAGTCTGAGCATCCTCAGTACCTGAGACAAGCGAGTGAGTGTGTGTCAATTAGAGGCCTTGGATAGTAGCCATGCCTTCAGTCAGTTTTATTACAATGGACCTATAACTATGCACTGCCGAGACGTAACACGATAAATGATAATGTATACAGGTTGCGTCTTACTGCATGTCATCTTACAATTCAACAACAGACACATGCCTAGACATTATATCGTACGGTCTAACTCTTCTCATGTATTCTAAACTGAATAGTTGAGTACAAACATGTACACACTTGTGTTGTTAATATGATGCTGGTAAGATTCATAACATTACAGATACATCACTTCGGTTATGTTAAGCTAATGATCATCTGACTGATGCAATGACACTGCTGATGCTCTCTCCAACTGTAGCAGAGTGAGCTAACATTAGCTCACACACGGACAGCACAAACAACTCTGACTCCTGAAACCTGACCCGGTCTATAGGTTTAGTGTTGCCTCATATAAATATGATTTACATAATATGCTCAAAGGATAATCTGTGATGAGGTGCGTATTCGGTGTGTCAGAAATACCATAACACGACAACATCTGAACCTGATTCTATACTATAGCAGCCAATCTTGATCTAGCTCAGTTTCGCTGTGTCCTAGACTTCCACTGTTGTCACAACACACGAAACCACATCATGTTGCACTGGGTGACATGCATATTCCATGACAATGGACATGTGTGTTGGTTTTTGACTCATCGCTAACATACGCTGCTGTGGGAGAAACAATGCACTATTTACTCTGTTTGCTAAACATTGCATTTCCGCAGCTGTTTTAGGATGATTTAGCCTTTTTTACGTAAATATTTGTGACCTGTTCTTAAAGACTTCACATCACATCATATATTGTGTTTTTCTGAACTAGCAAAAAAGGCAAAAGTTACTACCTGTCACTACCACGCTCATATGCTTCTCTACATGTTTGCAAAGAGCACACTAACCTAACAGCCTTGAGATTTTTTCTGCCTTTGACCAACAACTGCATAAGGTTATTGGCTCGCAGCTGATAACATCTGGACCGGCTATCATTTCAACCACTAATTTCATGCCCACCAAGAATAAAAAGGAGTCTTTTGTGAAATATTTTGAGTAAGTGTGTTCGGTCTTAGCATCAGCGGGACGTTTTACATGCCTTTGGACAGCATAATGTGACATGTCTGACTCATGAAGACAATCGATGATGCGGGTGATGCCACTTGCTGTGTTCGTTAATCATCATACTTTTCATGATCGTTCATTATGTAGTGTTGTGTCAACTGTCAACGCAGTGTGCCAGTAGTCTCGCGCTGTGGCAGTGACTCACTGTCAGCCTCTCGATGCCTGTCCTGAGGATGTCGTGCATATCGAGCTCCTCCAACAGCACAGCTAACCGGAGATACGCTCCTTGCCTGGAGGCCATCTGGGCCCCGACAGCTTACATACCTGGAGCACTGACCGACTCCCTGAGTAGCTCGCGTCTTGTCGAGGACACACGTCTGAGGTACGCACCTTTCGCACACTCCAGTCGCTGTGCTGGCACGGCTGTCTCTGTACCTCGCTGTATCTGATAGCCTCACGTGGGTAGGGGAGTCGCTCCGTCAGGTTTTTGCTGAAAAAAAAAAAAAAAAAAAAAAAAAAAAAAAAAAAAAAAAAAAAAAAAAAAAAAACAAAAAAAAAAAAAAAAAAAAAAAACAAAAAAAAAAAAAAAAAAAAAAAAAAAAAAAAAAAAAAAAAAAAAACAAAAAAAAAAAAAAAAAAAAAAAAAAAAAAAAAAAAAAAAAAAAAAAAAAAAAAAAAGAAAAAAAAAAAAAAAAAAAAAAAAAAAAAAAAAAAAAAAAAAAAAAAAAAAAAAAAAAAAAAAAAAATAAAAAAAAAAAAAAAAAAAAAAAAAAAAAAAAAAAAAAAAAAAAAAAAAAATAAAAAAAAAAAAAAAAAAAAAAAAAAAAAAAAAAAAAAAAAAAAAAAAAAAAAAAAAAAAAAAAAAAAAAAAAAAAAAAAAAAAAAAAAAAAAAAAAAAAAAAAAAAAAAAAAAAAAAAAAAAGAAAAAAAAAAAAAAAAAAAAAAAAAAAAAAAAAAAAAAAAAAAAAAAAAAAAAAAAAAAAAAAAAAAAAAAAAAAAAAAAAAAAAAAAAAAAAAAAAAAAAAAAAAAAAAAAAAAAAAAAAAAAAAAAAAAAAAAAAAAAAAAAAAAAAAAAAAAAAAAAAAAAAAAAAAAAAAAAAAAAAAAAAAAAAAAAAAAAAAAAAAAAAAAAAAAAAAAAAAAAAAAAAAAAAAAAAAAAAAAAAAAAAAAAAAAAAAAAAAAAAAAAAAAAAAAAAAAAAAAAAAAAAAAAAAAAGAAAAAAAAAAAAAAAAAAAAAAAAAAAAAAAAAAAAAAAAAAAAAAAAAAAAAAAAAAAAAAAAAAAAAAAAAAAAAAAAAAAAAAAAAAAAAAAAAAAAAAAAAAAAAAAAAAAAGGGTGCTTAAGAAATACTGGTCAATCTGGATGGCGTAGAAGTAGCCCTGAGGGTCCCCACTGAGTGGACAGAGGCACAGCCTGTGTGGAAAGGGGAGTAGAGAAGAGGATAAGGCCACTGGTGTTAAGTGAATAGAGACAATACCTCCTATAGCAGAGCCATAACACAGCGTCTGTGATTTTGGTTGGTGTCTTTTTTGTGTTGTTACTGTTATAGTGGCTTGAAATTTGTGTATCTTGTTTTACGCTCTTTGCAGGCTATGTCAACGCAAGTGCTTTTTTTGTTTTTTTTAGATGGCAGTGTAACAGCTGATTGTGTTTTGCAGTGTCACATGGAGTCATAGCATAACCACAGTCACATCAATTAGAATTACCACCTTTGCGGTGTGATGCCTCCACCACCATCAAGCTGCAGTTTATAAACTGTCTATCCATAACTCTATAATATATGTAGTGAGACTTTGAAGCTCTTTATAATGGGTGATAGGTGGATGTTTCATACGCATCTGTCACTGGCAGCACAGAAGATCTGTGCAAAGTCACCGACAGTTCAGGACTAGTGTCCCCATTCCGCGTCGGACCGATCACAGTGAAGTTGACCATTTGGGATATACAATGTCTTCACTTCCGTATTTTATGTCTATTAGATTATTTGTGTCATGGTGCATAATTAGCGTAGGAATTCTTGAGTATGGCCAGAAAACCTTTGTTTTGTGAGGTCACAGGACCCATTGACCTTGACATTTCGGAAAATCTAATCTGTGCATCCTGAGTTCCAGGATGTCCTGTCACATTGCAGACATTTCCTCGCATGGGGTCCTGAGATATCACTTCAAAGAAGGGGCAGACATCCGACACCTAAAACATATGTCCTCTGGCCATGCGTGTCGTGGAGCAGAGGCATAATAAAACTGTCTAAAGTATTTTTGTATATTAACATACACATTTTGGACTTTCCAGTAATTGGATGAGACTGACTCTGCAATTACCCAGCTTCGAAAATCTGGTCTATTTTATAAACACAACAGAAGACAAAAAAGAAGTCAGAAAAAGATAAACCTAGACACACACACCACCAGCTATGGTAATGATTGCATGCGTCTGGTGTATTCAAGCTACATCTCACTGCATTTCACCGGAGGCGACTTCCCGTGTTCACTGCAGCCAGAAATCGCTCAGGCAGGAGAATCACTCTGATTAACAGATAGTTCACTTACCGACCTTGTGACAGAGCAGCACATGTGCAGCAACCTCATCCTTCTGAGAAGAAGACCATATAGACTCGCTGTTAGGGCTGGGTGGATAATGTGCCTCGTTCAACTAATCACCACTGCATACAAGCTGATCACTTATGTGTGTCTTTCCTTAGTGCCATTTGTGCCGTTTCCCATAGGATGCCTCTTGCACAAAAGATATTTGCTGTTCTGTAGTGGTTATGGTTCAGTCAGTGATTGACATACACCCAAAAGAAAGCGTAATCTTTTTTGCTGACAGAAGACTGTAAAGTGGGGTTGTGTATTGGAAAATGGAGGGAGGATAAACTGATGGCGACTATGAACAAGTCGTCTCTTACTGGCTATAGACCATAGCAGTTTCTAGTAATGTGTTCTAATGTTCACTATACTACCTCATTTCTATTGCACTGTTCGACATAAAGTGCAGCTCCAGTGCTTTTCAAAACAAAGAGCAGACAATTAGACGCACATGATGCCATTAATCAGCATAAACCAATGTTTCATTATCATACTATTATTGTTCCAATTGTCTACAATCGGGAACATCTTAACATCTAGCCTTTTGTCGTCCTGTTGTTAAACATGAATCATTTTACTTTTCACCTGTCAGTGCGGAGCTTTACCAAACCTTCCATCCAGCCCTGATCCCCTATTTCATAGACTGTATGTTAGGCTGGGACGATTCGTCGCTAGTCGACGTAATCGATTACGTAATATAATGCGTCGGCACAAATAATAGCATCACGCATCACACGTAGAAATCTAAAACCTCATTAGCTGCCTCCAGCAACAGCGCACGTATGGATTCCTCGCGAGTTCAACAACCACACAAGAAACGGCTCACACACGCAAAGTCCTCTAAAGTGTGGGAGTATTTTACTCTTAATCAACACACACACATGGTCTGTAGACTTGTAAATTGCCTCACTGAGTCAGATAACAGCACCAAACCACCGAAAGTTCTGCTCACCTTTTGCTCTGCTCCCTTTCCTCCCAGTAGAGTTTGCATTCTTTGCCTGAGCCCGAACTGACCCACGGGCTGTGGCGGGACGATATTTCCTGCCACTATCCCCGGGCCAGACCTTGATTGTATTGTGTGTTTTTAATCATTATTTATTAGCCTTATTGGGTGGGGAGAAAGCTATGCCTCTCCAGCTTCTCCCGTAGCTCTGGGTATATGTCCTGAACTGACTTGAGTATGAGGTAAACTGGGCTAAATCGTGTCTCCACCATCTGTAGCACTGTCTTCCATAATTGCGCAACCAGGTCAGATTGTTTCAGATATCTCACGAGTCCTTTATAACGTCAGTTATAACGGCCCCGTATTAAAAAAATTGTCGGATTAAAGGGGCTTGCGCCTCAGAATTCCAGTAATGTGTCGGGCCCGGCTCGTCACACACGTGCACGCTCTGGTAAGGCTTGCTTTTGTGTGTCCCGAGCTACGCTTTACTCCCAAGCATGGGCGATTATCACAGGTGACCGGATGTGGTCCCAGTCGTAGCTCCCAACGTATGTTAGTCTGTTGATTTGTTTTATACATCATCATGAGTGACCCAAGTCAATTGGCGACTATATTAGCCACTCTGCACTTGCCTTCTGTTGGATTTATTTGATACCTCTGTATGTCATATTTGTGCTACAATTGCACAGGGTTAGGTTGCAGCAAAAACACTCACTTCGTCTAACTGTAGAGTGACAGTCCACTGATTGGAGCAGCAGTAAAAGCTTGTTTGCCTATTTGTCAACTGCTCCCTGCAGTGTTTGCGACTGCAGAGAGCCTATATGTACAGCCCTCCACATCGATCACGCTAATCCACAAGATTTTGTTCATGTTTGTATAGATTTCTATCCTTTCTCGAAGTCTAAGTGACATCAGATGAATATCATAATATGTGAGCAGTCCCTCTCTCTGCCTCTTGTCTCATGCCAGACAGAGCTGGAAGTTGTGCTGCATGCCATCCATTGCATGTGTTGCTCCATTTGTAACTTTGGATCTGTTTTTGTAATATAACAGAGACAACAAGTGCTCAAATGTGCAATATGCCTGGTTGAAATCCTGTTAGCAACACTCACAGGTATCCTGCTTCATGGCAAACATATCTAAGTTATGTATCTGAAATAAGCATTTTACACATTACTGGTGGGGTATTAATTTCTGCCCTATTTATAAAGTTCATTTTGTAAGGATCGTGTACATAGCATAGACCGATGCCACATATTACATTTAAATAGTAAAGTCATCACAAACACTTCCTGATTGAGAAGTGATATTTGATATATACACTCTCATACATCCCCACCCCAAAAAAACACTCTCCAATCCCTTGCCTGACTTTTCTCCATGCTTGTCTTGTTACTGCATCTCCCTTGACAACTTAAGTCAAATGACTGTCAAAATCCTAACACTGTAACGCTGTGCTACTCACTGAATAGCACTAGTAATCCATGTGGCATGACTGTTTGTAAGCCTCCACATATTTTCATGACTCCCGAGAGCAGACTTTCTAAAATCTGAAGCTCTAAGCCTACTGAAGTTAAGATAGTCGCAGCAGCAGTGCTAGACCATCTGATTGGTATGGTCACAGCTTGACTTTAGTTTCGGTCAGCATGACTGCAACATCTGTATGAAGGTTAGCAGACATTATAGCCCATTACACCATATTAATCTTAACTAAATGAACTAATGGTCATGTGAAAGGGTGGAGTGGTTGTGCGGAAATAAGACCTACTAGTCCTTCAGAACTGTTTCTCTGAGGTTTTTTGTAGTCCTTTCTGCCAAAATAGCTTAATGTCGCTTAACGTGTGCATTATGGCTGGGTGATCCAGCTAGGTACTTTATGAAACACTTTGGGGAATAATACTATATGTATTTTTTGCTATATTGCAATCTTTTTACATTAATTAATTGTATTTCTAGTCATTACCACCTATGCTGTACCACAACAGATTGGCAACCGTGTCCTGTTCAGAGCCTATTCATCCCACTCTGTTCTGCACTAGAAAGCGCGGCATCTATCCTTGGTCAGTAGGTTTGACCATGTGCAGGTGTTGCTAAGAGAGATCGCATGTCATGTATGGTTTGCACCGAGAGTGGTAATGAGAGTAGGTGTGTTTTATTAAATCCACTTAAAAGGTTCGAAGATGTGTTTGTCGACTGGTGTGCATGGGTTTGTGCAAATGTTTCTAGTTGAGGATAAGATGGTCAAAGAAAAAGCGAGACACAAACAACGCATAATGTAAGAGGGTGGTGTTAGAGAGGATGACTCGTCCACGAATGGTAGTGCGTCCGCGGCTGAGCTTCATTTTACTCAACTTTTGTTCTTTGTCTGATGGAGTCTGTACCGCAACACAGAAAGTAGACCTCCATTTCGAATCCTCTGCTATCAAACCACAAGCCCTACAGGATGGGACAAGTCATGGCAGTAGAAAGTGCTGCGTTTTTATGACCCTTGCTATAATAAAACCTTGAGAGCATACTTTTGTATTCAGGTGACTGGTTTGTGAGTTCAGACTATGTATCTGAAATGCTCTCAATTAGAGTTTTTTCATCCAATAGTATTACAGTTTAAAGAGCGAGTGACTGCTTGAGCTTGAGATATCAGTACATTCTCTGGGTTCGTGTCAAATGCCTTGACTCCTGACACAAGTTCCATCCCACAGAGTAATGGAGCGCCAGAGTTATGTAAAAGGACCAGTCACGACATTTATGACATTGCTGAGGTTCTGTTACACTACTTTTCCATGGTAGCAAGGTCTGTTGGGATGTGAAAGGCCCATGACCTTGTTTAAGAAGCCCATGTGTCATTGGACTGTGACCAGCTAATTAAATGACTCGTTCTATTTCACCTATACAATATGTTTTAGTTCAGGAGAGGTGTGTATGCTTGGCGCGTGGTGACTGCTACAGGAGCATTGGCTAACTTAATGGACCTTGTTAATTGTGGTGTGTAGTGGGTGTGTGTGTGTGGTGTTGTGTCCAAGTGTGTGTGTACACGTGTGTGGGTATAGGAGTGTAGATGTGTTTTCTCTGTGTGCCTAAGAGCATGGTCTAGAGTAATGAGAGGTTGAGAATCACTGGCTCCACCGCTCCTCCGCCTTGAGTACTACAGATTTGGCTAGATTCCGTCTGCCTATGTCCTGCATATATGTTCCCTGCTATATGCTTTCCCTCCCTTACATGATCGACTACTAAGCGACCGAAGGTGTTACCGGGACGGCTGTTCTGACTGCCTCATACTGTGGCATCTCTGCATCCATGTCGAGTATTACAGCCTCGCGACAGAGTGTATAGCAGATTTACACAATACTTCTTGCAGCTTTTTGTTTAAAATATATATACAGCATGTTGTGTGTATGACAGTAAAGGCAGATTGGCTGTTACCACCAGGTAATATCTACGCAAGAGGCAAACATACAAGATACATAATCGACTATGATATAGGTAGATTTATTTCAACATAACGGTCTCAAAGATCTCCTTACCTAGTAAATTAGAAAATATAAGTGATTAAAAAGAGTCCTACACGTCAGCTTAATTTAGACTGTCACCTCTGCTTCATCTCTCCCTCTGCCCTGTGGTTGGTGCTAGACTAGAGGACTGAGCCCCTTAGCAAGTAGCTAATTAGCCAGTCAGGACTGTCTGGCGCACACTAAATTAGTAAATGTACAGACTTAAGGTTATATTCACACACTCTATCAGTAGTCTCGCTTTGGTGCCAGACCCTGCCTCCACAAGCGCGCTGGGAAGGAGAGTCTGGCTACTCCACAAGCATTCGGAGGATGGGAGGATGTTTTTAATGGCATGTTCTTTAACCAATCAGATCATCTGTGCTCAATCCACACAGAGCTGCGACACACATAGTCATGCGATGAGAAAACATCAGATTGGACACGCTAGTCTAGCTAGCTGTCTCTATTTACCATGCCGTGATCTGAGGAGCAGTCAACATAGTCCTCATAAGATCCACTGTTTAAAATTCCAACACAGAAAGCGAAGGAAACGGAAAAATACATGCATCCGGCTGAATTTCCTGCAGCACACGGGCAATCCCGGAGTGGAACATGAAGGTATAGACTATCTAGTCAGGTCCTGCTCTCCCCACCGCAGAGAGACTTCTTTGCCCAGAGAACGGTATGACTGATGGACAGTCTGCTTTTTATAAATATGTGTGGCTAACTGTAAGTGTAATGGAGCTGTTGTCAGATAGCGGGCTTTGTCTAGTCTGTACACTACTAAGCGCGTTACAAAGTACAGTGAACCTTCACCATTCACTACACTGTCATACACCGAGGCTGCGTACACGGTGCCTCCTGCGCTCAGATAAACTTCACACATATTGACACTCGCGATGTGCAGCATCGCATTCGTGGTCAGTGTCTTGCCCAAGGACACTTCGACATGGACTCTGCAGGGGATCGAACCACCACCTGCCGATGGCAGGCGATCGCTCTACCACAAGAGCCTCCCCTAACGCTCGCTAATCTCCTCGTCTCACCTGGCCTATACCCGCATGTGTCACGCATAGTCAGACGTCTGATAAACATTAAGAAGCGGGAGTGAGGTAAACACAGGCATTGTGAAAACTAAGCTAACGTTATGGCGTACCGAGTAACGTTAGTACACATTACGGAGGTCACGTTATGATGACGAGTACGTTAGTGTACCGTATGACAGGCTGCAGCTGGAAATCCAGAATGGAATACGTTTGTGTTGACATGCGCTTTACAATGACATCCACGAGCGCCAAGTGCTTATGTTACATTCGTTAGCTTGTTCTTGTTTTCCTACTGCGTCGTGATGTTATAGTACGTTAGCTTAGCTGGGAGCTTCATGAGAACGCTAAAGTTTAGGTTAGCTGCCCTACTGCTGTCAGACTTAGCTTCGACTTCAGATATTACCTTCTAATATATGTATTCTCAGTAACGTGACATGCTGCAAGACACAGTTGCTTATAATCACTAAATGCGTAGTGAGCACACTGTTTGGCTTAGTTATCATGCAATACTCACGTTTGTCACGTAGTTGTATGACAAATCGTTTCGCTGTCCTTTCAACATGATGTCCCATGTGCCAACCGGCACACATTAGCCCTTCCACAGAGCCAGCTTCAATATACTTGTTAGATATGTTTCATTACGTAGTTCCTGTTGTATTTGTGTTTGTCGCTGTGTGCTCGTGGTGGAAAATGTAATGTCAACAAAGTTGCATGCACATGCGCCATGACGTAGGTCCCCGTCAGGCAGGCCTTTAGCCAGCTAATGTTAGAAGCCTCTCGAGTGGACAGAACATGGTAAGATAACCACAGGCATATCTGGCATTAGACATGCCTACGCTTGAGTAGTTTGTACATATTAATAATCACTGCATTGAGCATACATATGGAAATATTCGTTGAATATTAAAAAAAATCAATGAATTTGAATGGTATTCTAGAGGAAGATTGGACAGCTCTACGTGTGTTGCCCATAGTCTTCACAATGTGTAAGTGGCACGGTTCGGGCCCAAACAGGCGTCGGCCTTCAGTGCCACTATTCTTTGTTGGCCGTGTGCCTGTGTGTCGGCTGTGGCCAAAATATCTGATGAATCTTCTACTTACAGTCATTTTCACCACTAAAACTGACAGTGTCTAAATTTTGAAGGACGTTTTTGGGGACTTAAAACAAACTGGCCTCCTACATTTTGAGTTTCTGTGTGAGGGTGTTTCTATCTGTGGCTCTAGCTATATCTGGCAATTAAAAGATGATCATGAAATATCTATTTTGTAATTTCTTTCAGGCAAGTATACAGGTCACGTCTTCCAGTGTGTGGGGCAGTGAACTATATTGATGTACAATGTGGTTTGAACTAATAGCCTTTTAACATGAGCTAGTGAATCCTTCCTGGTAATTATTTTAAAAGGAACCTCTGAGAGAAAACAATCTGTGAGATAGGACTCACAGTGTGAAAGAACAGGGAGGGAGACACGTCCTTAACCGACATCCAGCAGCACGATATCATATACAAAGTGCTGACTGTGGCTAAGTGAAGAGACAGATCCATTTTTCACATTGACTCCACACAAATCACATTTGATCTGTGTTCAGAGAAGGCTAATAGCATTTGGGAATGTGTGGTGGCAGAGATTGATTAGGTGCTTTTGACATCTGATCTATCTTTTTATAATGCGAGTCTTGATATTCGCCGGTCCTCACAGATCAATATGAGAATTTTACGCTGCATATCTTTTGCTGAATAAACTCATTACAACAATCATCTATTTCTCTTTGACAAGGGTTTATTAACACACCTAAAGCATCAAAGTTTCAAATGCAATACACTGTGGGTAGCCTTGGGCACGCATGAAAGGAAAGACCATTGATAGTAACCCAAATATATGTGAATATACCTAATAAATGTTTGCATGTTTGTCGTAAATCGCCTGTGTATTTGCATGTTATTTATGCTCACTGTATCTGTGTTACTGATAGAAAAAATGCCTGCACACTGACCCTCTCCCTCATTCCCTGTGATGACACAGTCTTACCTTCCACTTGCCACTGATACACGTGACACACGTCCGCGGACCTCCACATTGTATCCCTCAACATGACTGAGTCCTGCCATTGGGGTGGTAGGGCTCAACGCTGTGCGTAAACCTTTGATAGCTGTGCTGGACCTCAACCGATCGTAGCCGGCGTACTGCACCACTGGCCGTACACTCAAAGTATTTTCCATCAGCTGAAGCAGGTAGATCGCGGCCGCCCTCGCCGCCGCCTTGATTGTAGATTCCATCATTGCTCAGGCCGTCCGATTTCGTCATACTTGATCGGTGACACCCCAACAACGCGGGGGCTCTGGAGTTGTGGCGGGTGTGCTGGCTGCTGATGACTGTAGCATCACGTGGGCCTTGAGCCACCACAGGCAGCGCGGGGCACGGAAGCTGTAGGGAGTGTCACTGGATCAGCGGTTCCACAGCAGCACAGGGATGAGTGTAAAGAGGGCACAGATAACGATGAGGTCTGGTAGTTCACACCGCGAGCAGCCAGCGCGCGCATGGTCACAACAGTCGCCTGCATGACACACAAACACAAGAGTGCATAGAAACCTGATGTATGATGTCATTTGTCGAGATCCCAAAAAAGAAGAAGAAATCTGCCTTTGCATGTAGCACATCAGTAATCCCATTTCTCCTCTACCCTGACTTGGAGCCATGACCTTCCCATATACTTGTTATTGTTAGAACACTTGGACTGACACTGACGGTGCAGTGAGAAGGACATGCTGTGTGTGCACAGTGCGTTTTGTTCTTCAGCAACCGTTGGTCCGAAGTTCACAAATAGTCACATGTTTAGCAGTGAACGCTGACTTACTTAGACTTCTAGACTTTTTATAAGATCAGTTTAAAACAGATTGCATTGCTATGTGTGAGTGATTTTTCCTTTGATCTCGCCGCATTTCTGTGTACAGCGTGCCCTCGTTGTGGTTTGTAAGCTCTTTGTCATGACAAGACATAGCTTGTCCTCCGAGAATGCTACCTGGCGAATCGCTAATCCCCTACAACTCTATTACTGATAGCCAGATTTCTGGTGTACATGACGTTTCAATAAATACAACAAATGGCTTGTCTGGAGAAGCTGACTGTACCTGTTACCCTATGTGCATGTAATGCACACGAACAGCGACATAAGCTGCTGTCTGCTCTTTTACAATAATTTAAAGATCTAAGATCCGTGACAAGTCTGTTATCCAGTGATTCTCTCCTGAATGCTAAAACTACAAACCCGAGAATGCGGCTGTGCGGACACTTTCCCTACATAGATGACAGTTGTATGTTGTGTCAAAACCATTTTTGCTCACTTTTGTTTGGTGAGGCTGATCTGGCGCGGTAGATAGTCAAGAAGCCATGTAGGAAGAGTGGTATTTATAGAGTCTGTTGATACTAGTCTGTAGATTTCAAAACACACACCACATTTAGTGTGGATGCACACTACACAATGGCAGGTTTGGACCATCAGAAGCTCTGTATGTGCTTGTGTTTTTTCGACAGTGTGTGCATGTGTGTGCACGTGTGTGCAGTGTGTCTCCTCTACCCACACACACCAGTTCGTGCATTGTCTTTGGGTGTACTCGTCCATCATTTTTACGTCTTGTTTTGGATGCTTTCAATAGCACTTCTGCTCTCTTTGCAACTCACAAACTCTGTATCTGTCACGCTTCTTTGCCGTTAAGGATAGTTCAACATTTGGAAATATAGAATCGATATGTCAAGCGAGTTACATTTTTCTTATCGTGCGATTATCGTTGAATTCTCTATAGTTATCGCGCTAATATCGCATGTTTTATCCACATGATTAACATTGTATTATTGGTGCCATTCAGACCTGTTTTAAGTACATATTGACACTGAAAGCACTTATTATCAGTGTATAGTGATTGGGAATCAATGAATGCAAGAAAATGACCTTTATGCACTTGTTGATTTGCAAGATTTGTTTTGTTTATTATCATATTTAATCTAGTCACACATGAATCTAGAGTCAATATTAGGGTGGGTATTGTTTTGTTGGGATCCGGTGCTACAGCGGTACTTGTAACACGTTACCGATGCCTTAACGTGCCTGCACCGATACTTTTTAAGAAAGTATAAAAAGAAGGTACTAAACAGTTGGCGACATTAAGAATGGCTTGTTTATTGCTAGGCCTATATCTGTCAACTTCAATGTTTGATATAATGTAAATCCTATAGCACGAACTTATTTCACTAGTAATAGCTGTTGAATGACAAAAACAATCCACCAGATGGGAAAAAGGCATTTACACAACTTTGATGTACACGAGGCTGTAAATGACCAGTTTTATTGACGCACGCGTCTGTGTTTTTCAACAGCAGCCTGCAGATTGTTACATCCCGGTGTCGGAATCCTCTACAGTAAAATACAGACAAACTTTACACCGTTTAGCGTTAGCTGTCAGCATGTTTTTTGACCGTGTTTAATCCAGCTACTATCTACCGGTAGCTAACCGTTAGCTGCTGTCGAGTCTAGTGTTCACTACGCTCAACGTGCAGCATGTGTTCTGTTGCCGGAACGTCTGTTTCAGAGCATCAGAGAGAAGTGCAGCCATCTCAGTGGCAACCAGAATGAGCACCGAAGCCGCGCTGCTATTCCTGCAGCAGTCAGGATGTGTTACTAGGAAGTACGGCCCAATAGTAGCCTGTGTGGCACGACGCACATCGGAGTGAAGCGAAAATAAGGTTAATAAATGGCGGCATGGCGATTTATAGATATCAAAAAAATTACGTCTCCAGTCCTCTAACACCTCGTGATTACGCGTTAACCTGACAGCCTAATCTATACCTTATCACATACATACCTTACATATACACATACATACATACATATACACATATATACACACGACACACACACACACACACACACACACACACACACACACACACACACACACACATCACACACACCCACACACGCCACACAACACACACACACACACACACCACACACACACACACACACACACACACGCTGATGCCCAATGGTTAACTCACGTCTATGAAGAAGAGACCTCAAACCAGTCCAATGAGATTGATGTTATCTAGATCAATCAGTCTGGATCCATGTTGTTCATGTCCTCTGTGTTTCTCGCGCTTTCACAAGCCAGAGCACAGCATATGCACGACTGAGTCTCCTCCCTCCCACTATTACAGCTTACAACAATACACTTTATTCAGTGACGACAGAGCAGTCCTCTGCATGACAGAGGAAGGAGGAGGAACAAAATCACTATTCCCCAAGTTTCATTCAGATACACCCACTTCAACTAGACACTGGTTGCCACTGTCACCGTCAATATGTACATTAATTGCACACATTAGCATGTCAGATAAAAGAAACACTACAGCATTGTCAGAGTCAGATGATCGTGCTAGCAGTCTCTTAGACAAGTTAATTGTTTGAGATGACTCTTCTTCAAATAGGAAAGCGAGGACTTCCAGATGCTTACACAGCACAGTTGAGGAGTGCAGTTGTGGATAGATGTAAGAATAAGCCTCCCACTAATCAAGGCTTGTTAACAACTATAAAGAATTAGGTTTTGTTGAGTGGACACATCGCAACCCCTTTATATTACACAAATAGGCGCAGAACGAGATACACAACTGAATCATGTGTCGTTCCCAAGACAGAGAAAAAGAGAAGTTGAAAAGGTATTATTTCTATCATCTAGCCCTAGTTTAAACCTTTTGCAGATGTGTTCCAGTCAGTGTACCTCAGTGTAGGCTGCCCTGATATGTCCACACTGTCATTGATAGTCGACGAAGTTGGTGCTGCTGGTGTCAGTGATGAAAGATTGGGCCGACAATGCCATGCAAGGGAGAGGCTGGACTGCAGCCCTGTACACGATAGTGAGGACCGCCCTGTCAGTAACAGACTATACATCATGGTTCTTTTTATAGGGATTTGTTTGCTGCTGTGTGAGCTCATGCTGACGGTGGCTAGACTGGGCTAAGCACTGCAGCTGGAGAGTATACTAATGGCTCGCGCTGACCACAAGACAATTCGTCTAAGCCATGTCCCATGTCCCTAAACGAAATTGACACGCACGTAATCCCACTACATGAAGAGAGTAATGGCACAAGTTACAAGATGCCGTTCTCGTCATCAAATTCATGAATGTTTTGATTCAGTGTTCTCTCTCTCTCTATTTCTCATCCACATCTGCACACATAAATGGCATTTGCTCATTTCACCCCTGTGTCAAACTAGCTGAGAGGTGTCAACTGAGATTACTACACCTATCTAGAATGAATGAAATTTCATTTATAAAAAAGCACCGAAGGGAGAGAGAGACGTTGCATGACCGTTTCACAGCACTTTTCAACTAGAAATTGTAACTGCATTTGTTCCTATGTTATGCAATAACTGATAGCAGATCAAACTCAGCAACAAGTGATCAGAGCATGCGATACCTGTCAGTGAGATATTGTGGCAAGCATCGTGCAAATATCAAGCAAGCCTGTTCTTTATGACAAACTCACTACGACACAGAGCTCAAAATAATGGCTACTCTTCTCACAGCAAAGTAGTGCAGGGCATGTATGTCTGACCTTTTGAAAACCGGAGCTGGCTCGCATCAGTGAGTTAATGCATTCGTACAGCTGGGTCAGTGCTTCATTTAGGCTGTCTGTGCTTATCCATCTTAACTCGTCCATGTTAGATTTCATCCCGTTGTTATGGGGGAAACTGGTGTATACCACTCCAGTAGAGCACTGCCCAGCAGGCGGTTAAGTGTATTGACTTCTGTAAACATACAGAGTCCATACAAAACAACCGATGGACGTGACGGCTGGGACCGCGATAGGCTCCTATTCATGTGTCATGGACACGTTGACACAGCGCAGGGGAGATCTGGCCAAAACGATGCAAGACTCATCCAGACATAAAGTGAAAAACCGCTGGCTCGACTTTTTGCTGCATCCCATGCACTGTCACCTGGCAGGGACCGCTGATAAGTGTCACCAATAAAATATGCGCCAAGTGCACATTTCTGGTGGATTACTTATGTCACGGGAATACAGTATTGTTACCTTGCATTGTTGCGACGACAGATAAAATTGCTGCTGCATCATAACTTTTCCTGATGTGCAGTGCTTGGCAACTGATAACACGTGAAATGCATTGATCTTTATTCAAACATTAAACAACGCAACCCCAATAGACAACCCACCCCACCATGCAGACGCTGCGTTGTGTTAATAGCAGGGCGTGTTGTGGAATCCCTGCTTAGCCAGTTTTTCTTTTTTTATGTCCTGTTAACTAGTTGAACCATAATAATCGCAGTTTAACACGTGTTATTTCTCCTCTTACTGTGTTCCACAAATAAGATGTCTGTAAATCACTCTCTGCTGCTTTGCATGAGTTAATTACAAGACAGCGTTAGCTAGTTGCTCTGACAGTAGCTTGCATTGTCTCTGTGCATTTTTGACACGCACATTCATTTACATACTATCAGGAGGAAAACAAAAACTGCATCTGGTTGTTCTCAGTTGTTGAATCATGACTGTCCTCAAAGCTCAGTAGCAAAGACAGAGTTGAGTGGTGTGTATACGATACGACCACAGACGCTTTACGATGTCAGATGATAGTGTGAGAGTACAACAGTATGAATGACACACTGGAGACTGGAGTGTTTGTCTCCTGGGGCCCGTTTCAGGAAGAGGTTTACAACCTCTGAGTCTAACCCTGAACTTGCGTTGATTTATTACACCTAGAGACGTGGAACTCTGAGTTTTTCGGTTCAGAACAGCTGATTTGAGTTGGTCAATCAACTCAGAGTAGGTTCACTCAGAGTTAAGCACGTGCACACCACTACCGAAAGGCAGCATAACTGAGCCATGATACTATACGATTCACCAGGGCAACAACCACAAACAACTGGGTCGGTGTCCTTTACCCCTTTGGAACTGGAACTACTCCTGGCACATACAGCGAGTTTGAACATATATGTTTGGTAAAAGCAACACAAGTTATCGACTCCGCTGTTGTTTTATTCATGCCGATGACAAACGGCACTAAATGTGCCTGATACACACTGAATGAATGATGAGGAATGGAGAGAGTGCTGTGTCAGCGTGGAGTAGACTGAGAGAACGCAAGGTTTATCCAGAAACCTGTCTCCCGACTAGTTCGGTTCACAGGCTCAGTTACCATAGTAACTGCTCTGATGTTAAGTACCTCTCTCTTCTGAACTGGAAAACCCAGAGTTTCCCCTCATCTCATGGTTACACAACTCAGAGTTTCCACTAAACCTGCTGCTTCTGAAATGGCCTCTGTCCCTACCAGGTCCACTTTATACCATAAAGGCAATCTTTCCCGAACAAGACACCAAATCTTTAGCTACCTCATGTTGTTTTCAGACATTACCATAGTGGTGAATATCAGACAAAGCTTTGGAACAGTAGCATGCATCATTTTATTTTACTGTTTAGGTATCAGGGCTTGTCTTATAAGATATGCACAGACCTTTGTGCAATCCACTTGGGACCCAGCTCAACTCAGAAAGTGTTGTGTAGATATATCCCTCTGTACGACCACTGTGTTTATCTGGAAGGAAACTACGCTGACATAAAATATATAAAAAAGACAGATGCACTGGTACAGCAGTTAAAGACAATCCTGTTGGGGGATAAAGTATTTCATGCTGACAGCTTAGGAAAAGACACTGGAAAACACAAAGCTTTCAGTTTACGTGCACCCAGTGGCCCGCCTCAAGAACCTGAAGCCTGAATAGTCAGGGAGTGCACTTGTTGATGGCTTAGAGTGTTTAATATGATGGCATCATTCTGTTGTGGAAACCTGAATAATCAACCAGGTCAGGCAGAGAAGGTAGACGAAAGCTGGCAGATTTTTCGTCCGTAATGATCCAATCCAGTTTCCCTTGGGCACCCCACACCTCCTACCAACCTACCATCCATACAACAACCATAAGCCTGTAATGTTGCAACTTACAGTAGCTCTGGGGTCAGTGATGACTGAACAATCATCACTTGAGAATAAGAACTCAGATTCATTCCAAATGACAAGATCTTAAATTCGGTACAAGATGCTAACATTTATCAAATCTGCTGGGCAATCCCACTGAGCTTGAATGATCGTCAGCTGGCAGTCTGATGCGACAGTTCTACACTGTAGATGCCTGAGCACATCTGGTTCTCACTGACAATAGCATGAGCAACTTCACAGTCTGAATTCCAGGGTGCTGCATGTCTAGCTTTTCTGCTGCTTCTGTAAACAGATCAGCACAGCTTGAGACTTTGATCGGAGGCATTTGCCTTTGAGCTGTGATGACTTATAACATCATGAGGGATCTCTGTGTGCCCTGATGGTCTGTTCATCAAACTGCCGCAAGTATCCCTTGGCTTAAACTATGAGTACGTCTGACTACGACAAATCAACAATGCCAATATGTGATGTCTTTATATCCCCCAAAATCCCTCATAAGCTGGATAATTCTCAGCAGGCAACTATCCTACATGTTTTTTAATGAATCAAATTTCTCAGCAAACAGACACTGACTGTTTGTTCAATGCAGTTTGAGTAAAACTCAGCTGCCTATCTCTGTCCTGGTCCCTAGTGCCGAATGTACACATTTACACATGATGAAAGCTGCTGCCGCAGTGAGCATCGGAGGTGAATGGGTTGTTTTTCTTCTCCTGCTGTCCTCTGGTGTAAAATCATGAGCAGTGCATCACAGCAATAAAGCGAGTGCTCGGGAGCCACCCTTGGGAGCTATTAGAGCAGAAGCCCATGCTGCTGAGATGCAGGTGTTGTCGCCCTACTAACTCCTGTAACCTTTCACTGCTCTCCTCAACGGTGAAGTAAGGCTAGGGGTTTGAGACTGCCTGTAAATTGATCAAGATCTGTGAGGCATGTTATCTCCTGTAGAGACGGGATGAATTGGTGTGTGTGTGTGTGTGTGTGTGTGTGTTGTGTGTGTGTGTGTGTGTGTGTAATTCAAGGCAGACGCGATCTCATGAGTGTCGGTATGTACAGCACGCTCATTCGTGATGCCTTATTGCGTGTACCAAGACGCATACTCGCTTTTAGCGAGGGTTTGTGTTTTAGTAACGCCGTTGGCTCCAGGTGACTACATTACTTTGTGATTGAGTGTGATTTGACGGCATAGCGAGTATATGAAAGCGCAAAATCCGCATAGGGACGTTGTTCGCTGGTGGAGTGGTAACACACAGACTCGCACCCGAGACAGGATCGCGTCCCGCGTGTGACTTTGTGTCCCGCGTGTGATGCTCTCCGTTCCAGTGTTTGTTGTTTTCCTAAACCCACCCGCGTTCTTCTTTTCCGAACCCAACCGCGCGTGACTTTTCCTAAACCAACCCCATTCTGTTTTCCTAATCCCAATCGTTAAATGCTTCTTTTCGTGTCGTGTATGTATTACGCTGTGACGTTGCAGCTGCCGCCGCTGTATAGAGCGGAGAGCGATACACACGGATAGCTCAAAATGCCCCGGACCCAGAAATACATACCACTGTCACACGAAAGTGCGTGTATGTTTACACGCAGTCCAGATCACCATGATTCAAGGCAACAAAATATAAATTGCCTATTTAGTGCCCACAGCCATTTAGTAGTGATGTAGTTAACTCTCTTGTTTGATGCTCACATTGCGTGTACATTATACATTTCCAACATCCAGATATTTTGTAACATAAACAACACGCATCTGTCTGTCACCAAATCTGTTACCACTCCCTCCCAGCATGATCCTAAGATGTCTACAACTGACTGAATCCCAGAATTAAAACTCATAGAACTTGTATCATAAAGAAGGTTGCTAAACACCAGGTGAGTCACAATATATAAAGCCGCACGGATCTGAGGTCCGTTTATGGAGTTTCCCTAAACTGCTTTCTGAAACGGGCCTCTGTTCCCTACCAAGGTGTCCCTTTATTATTTGACCAGTAAAGGCATCGTTCCCTAACCAAGGTCACACGATGCAGCTGACTTCAGTTGTTTTCAGACATTACCATATGACTGATATCAGAAAAAGCTTTGAACGTAGCACGCATCATTTTTATTGTAACGTTTAGGTATCGGAGCTTGCTTATCAATATGCACAGACCTTTGTGTAATCCACTTGTATCAGCTCAACTCAGAAAGTGTTTTGTATAGATAGAATCCTCTGGTAGACCACTGTTTTTATCTGGAAGACAACTACGTCTGGACATAAAATATATAAAAAAAGACAGATGCAACTGTGACAGCAGTTGAAAGACAATCCTGTGGGGGATAAAGTATTTCATGCTTGACAGATTACGGATCAAGGCAACCACTGACAGGGGACAATCAATTGCTATTCATCCTCGACAGCATTTAGTATGTGCGTGAGAGTTCAATCTCTTTTTGATGCGCACATTCTTGTACATTCCATTTCAACACTTCAGAGTTGTGGGGTAGCAACATAACAGATTTGTCCGGCAACGACATATGTTCACTCCCTCCCAGTCATGATTACTAATTTCTACACTGACTGATCGCGCATTAAAACATCATTATAACTTAAGGTGTTAACAACGTTTTGATTACAAACTATAAAGAAGCCAGCACTGATCTGAGGTCGGCTTTATGGAGTAGTTAACTTGTACATTCACATGTATCTGCGTGCCTTAAAAGAGGTGCACTGTAAGTCTCTTGTGTCTAAATGAACCTGCTGTTAGTACAGTATCCTTAATAACCACAGCAAATGAGATCTGCATATCATGCAACGGGAATCACTAAATCTCAAAGACCCCATGCTGCAACTGACACTTAGTTCATAGTCCCAATCTTCAGATAGCTCTAGATGAGTTGAGGCATTGTTGGTCTATAGTAATGACAGAAAATATGAGAACATCCCGTCTACAAAAGATTGTTATACTGCCCAACAGCCCCTAACCCAACACATCAGTTACTATAACATAAGACAAATACCTGTAATCCTCACAATTGAACACTGGAACCAGAGCATGTTTTCTTGAAAAATCACTTTAACTGATTACACCATTTATTGAAATAGATTCTGATGGACCCAGTTACACAGTTTGGTTTTGAGTATGCGCATTGTGGCCTGCATGAATCTGTAAAACATGCACTACGAGACCCAAAACCTGTGTGTGCTCCAGCCTGAAGTCACGGCAACGGTGACCTTTTGCTCCATGCATTGCTTAAAGAGGGCAGATTGCTCAGCTTACCTTCACCAAACCACCAGACCACAAATCAAACTTGTCATCACTGCTCAATGATAAGCTTCTTTGGATGCAGCATAGAAGTGATGTAAACTGCTTTAACATTAATGCGCCTGTGCGTTTATCTCTAGTAGGAGAGTACGCAGGTCATTACCAAAAATCTTATAACTGATGCCTACTGAGGATAGAGCAAACGCATGATCAATGGAGAGGAGACACTAGAGAATGTATAAACAGACCTTCTGCATCGTTTTAGATAGGCAGGTGCATCATGCCGCTGCCTTGTCCTACAACATCATAGAAACACATGTACGATCTAAAAAGGATGCATAAGCCAGTACCATCATACAACTAAGTAGAAGTTTGTGCACAGGTATCCAAGTGCGTGCAACAAGGATATGAACTGTGCCACTCCAGCATTGGGATGACAATAGCACGCACATCCATTGTGGGTTTGGGGGTTTGATAGTCCCCAATTTCTTAACAGTCCCTAGTGAGTGTGCTTGGGCAACAGGATCTTGTTGTCAGATATCACTGCTTTCTAATGACACTGCATCTCATGTTTTTGTCTGTTACTGAGTAGCCATGACGCCTGCAGCTACCCCTTTGAGTACTAGTGAAGCACAAAAGTAACAGACAATTACTCAGTGCCTTCTATCTACTAGAAGGAAACAATTTACACAATGATATGTAATATTTATATTTTTGCTTTTCTGCATTGACGCAGCCCCTCTTAATATTTGTCATGTGAGCTTAGTGTTTACCACACAACTTACAAATCAGCCAGTTGTGCGACTATGCCAAACGCCATCCTTAACCTCCTTTGTATCACAGGTTAGCATTCCATAACTGAACCATACAATTACGTCTTATAACTTGATTGTCAACAAATTGTACAATAACTTGTGCAATATGTTATCGACATTGTTTCCAAGAAAAGTAACAGTTCATAAAGTATGTTCACTGTGGTTGTTAATGATTAACATAAAATACACAAATGAGCATCCTAACAACGGACCATGTGACATAGCGGTCTCAATATCAGCCGTGGGATATGTGTACCATTATCCAGAGATTATACACTGCTGTATGGTGTGTGTCCTCTTCATGCCACCACAATTACATCGTGTTATACATCTTATGAACCCATAGTATTCAAAGCGCTACATCTTGTCCTATTCTGTCAAGATATTCAGTGATGACATCGAGGATGCAGGCTCAGGGTACTTGTAGCCGCTATGCTTAATCATTTCCTCATAACAAGCGTTTTCTCACAGTGGATATACGAGCAACGAAGTTGAGAAACATCTAGCGGATGTGGTATTAGCTAAAGTAGTTAGCACACACAAATGTTTCGGCGGATGACGTAGACGCGCCCCGCCGATTTTGACAGCTCACCCTGAGACTAAAGGCAGATACATTCAGAAACCAGTATCTCACTCAAAACAGCATGGTGTCTTTCCCAGTGTTGTCATGCGTGGCAGGCACCAGTGAACACAAATACACAATCCTCAGAAAAGGTGATTTTTTTCATAATATGGGCACTTTAACACCGTTTATTTATATCGTCAAGTATCTCGCTATTGCAATATTCAACAACGTATTGCATATTTTCCTCATCATCGTGCAGCCTAGCATAAGATATATCTGTGCATAGACTGGGTTTTCCTGTTTCCAAACACATTACATGGTGCGTGCGCATACCAGGGGCGAAAGCCAGATTGGTGAGCTGGTCCGCTATACTACTGCAACAACCTTAAGTATTTTAGCTGTTCCTTATTGTTTGTAATTTTAACTGCTGACTCAATAACGTGATTTAGTTGGATCTGTTGTCTGTCTGTAGATTTTGTTCAGTGTTACTGTGATATAGATGTTCAGGGCTATAATTATCGTTTTAGCTAATGTAAGAGCCACTGTTAGCAGCGGTTACCCCTGAGTGTACCCGATGGTTGTTTCTGTGTTACAATATATGGCCGGATTCCCGCAAAAGGGACGATATGTGTGTCTCCATGTCAACATCACGCCGTGACTGTTTTTACGCAGCAGAGTTTGCATGCGGCGAGAGGGCGCCAACACTAGTTGTTGTTAGCTCGCCCGAAACTCTACTGCCGCTGTCTCGCAACGTAGCTATATGCTAGCGGAGACATTAGCTACCTATAGCAGTTAGCTTTGTGTGTAACGTAATAAAAACCCCTATCTCGTAGACGAAGCTTAATATTTATTCAATAACATGATGGTACAAAGGAGCACTAACGTCACAGGTCTGATGTTTGAACAAGTGGATGCAGATATAGAACGCCAAGAGGCCGTCGTATATTACCTACCGGCTAGGCTAACGCTGTGCGCTAACGTTAGCAAACCATCGCGTACCTTTAGTCTCGCAGTCTAACCTATGGTCTAGAACTTGTCTCGAGTACGACCTTTAGACTATCTACGGTCCGGACTCGCGTACTACAGCCGGGCTGACAGGTAGATATCCCTTAGCTGACAACGGACAAGCTGCAACTTTTTTGCTTGATACAATGGGAGCCTGACTCGTCCTATGACCCCATCTCCCTTCATTGATGGCTTGCAGCCATAACCTCCGCCGTTTTTGGCAAAGCATGCTTCCCCCTATGTTAAACATCAGGCATCACTGGCTCTGTTTGGTGCAATTTACCCGCAACACTCGTTGCATTTTGACTTACACTATGCTGCTACTACTACTACTAGCTACACGAAACCGTCTTCGTCTGTTCTTTCTGCCCCCCGGTTGCGTGCGCAAGCAGCTGAGGACGTGCCGAGACATCCATGTTTACCTAATTGGGACGTGCGGACACTTGATCATCCAATGTATGTTCCCTGACTGAGCCTGTAATGCTATTGAGACTGACGCTCTCATCCATTCACAAAGAACGCCACTGCTGGACATTCGCCTGGTCGCGTCTTAGTTCCACCCCTCCACAGCTCCTGCCTCAGGGCATTTTCTGCTTTCCAGTTTCCTCAGCATCTATACATCACAGAGGAGAAGTGGAATTACCCATCAGTGTGGCTTATAAGTATGTGAGTGTATGGAAACAAAAAAAATAGTCTGAAATGAACATATACACACGCACAACATACTTCTAGATATCGGCGTTCACTTTGTTGGTTCATGCTCTTTCATTACTGCGTGTGGTCTTTCTCTCATGGCCAGATGTACATCTGTGATCATGTATAGTAGCCTTTAACTTTGCTTAAACTGATGAGATACTCAAGTCTTCACTTGTCATTAACAAGACGAAAAGATAGGATAGCAGCCCTTAGAACACTGGTTTCTCACTCTTTTTAGTCTGATCCTTACTCAAAGCCATATCTACTTGTGCCCCCTCGTCAGCAAGTTTGCATGTCCATGAGTGGGGAGCATTGATATTCAGTCGTTTTCCCCTCTCTGATGTGCGTTTGAGGTCATTTTAAGCGGTAAACTATACATGTGAGTAGAATTTTGTGTTTTATATTTTTTTTACTCCAATTTAATGACCCCTAGAGTTCATCTGGTGACTCCTCGTGGTCCACGCCTGACTCACAGGTGTGAACCACTTCCCGCTATAGCGGTGTTGCTCTTTAACCTCCACCACCCCCGACAAAACATTTGTACTACAACACATTCATTTTCATTAATCAATTTCAATGCCGTGCTTATTGCGATCTGGGTCACATCATAGTGAGAGTGACATTGCATTGCGAGGAAAGTTTGACAACAATGGACAGGTTGCTGTGTCTGCCAGCAGGTAATCTTCCACATGGCTGCACATTAACAAAGATTAGATAATCATAGCCGAAACTGACTTCGCTCCGTACTCTGACATCTGGTCTCTATGCAGCTCCACAATCTTCAGATAAATCCTTTACCAGGCTAAATGTTTTCCAGATGTAAATTAGAGTGATTGCTCCTGCACACTAGCCGCTTTCAATACAACGTGAGGGAATGATTATCTATTATATTATTATTATTATCCATGCATTATCACGTGTTGTAATCTTTTCTTTCATGTAGGTATTGATAACCTTAATCATGCTCCACCGACCGCTGATCAGTATAATTTGATGAGGAAACAAATACATATTGTAATTGCAGCCATGATTAGTATCGAGCTTTCTGATAGCAGGTCATTAATGTACAACCTCAATCTATCAGTGCAAATGCGCTGAGAGTGACATGGATACTTACATGCAATTAATCTCACCATGTAGTTCTAGCCCGTTGACACCGGCTATTAAACTAAAGATGTGCTAAATCGCCCATCAAGAGCGAATATGATCTTTTTATGAAATGTGCTTATGACAAAGCACTACATTGATCTGTAGAAATAAAACCATCTGAGCTCCCTCTGTCATGTGCATCGTCAGACAGACAGAATGCCAACATATACCATGAGAACATAATACTCTACAAAATATAATGCATTGAATTAGAATAAGTTACCGGAGTCAAGCGTGAACTTATTAGATATACGATTTTGCTGTATCATTCTTTCTCAACTACAGGTAAAGCCAGACTGAAAGAACTTGACAGTCAAATCTTATAGAGTGCCAGTGGCTAGTTGACCAAAACTCTGGCTATTCACATTAACACACTACAGCTGTCTGCTACATAGATGCAGAGAGATCAGCTTTCTCCACGCTTTTTGTCTGTTTTACCAATTTAACTGTACCCAGCCTGGCTAGCAGAAGCAAATTATGTAAGGCATTTATGTTTAAACCCAGTAGCTACATCCGGCCTATCATGATCTATATTGTCAATGTCTAGAAACAATTCCATTCAATATTTCTGACTAATTAGTGCGCTGATGGCACAAAGGGATGTATGTGTGGGTGTGTAAACTGCCTTCTCTGAAGATGGCACAGGCTGTACCCATATCAGAGTGAAAAGGAAGTAGAAATGTCAGCCGTCTTAATCAATATGTCCTGATGTTCCTGTATGGGCGTACTGATGCTCTTTTGTAGACAGTGTGCTGCAGGCAGATGGTGAGAAGTAGAAAATGAGAGTTACCGTCAGCCTAGCGCAGCTCCTTATCTCGATCTTATCCTGCACCATTTCTGCCATCAATTCATTTTCTAGGCAACAGTTCATTCTAAGATATCTCTCTCTCTGACCTCTGGCATATAGTGTTTTCTTGCTTAAAGAAGCATCTCTGTTGAGAGGCTGCACAGCATCGACTTGTCAGAGCCAAAATCAGATTCAGATCAAGAATAACCCACTAATCTATACATACCAGTGTGTGTGGCCATTCTCAAAAGTAACAGCATGCTGTGTTAGATTTCAGATTTTTACTCTTTTATATTTTTAGACTTCTTTTATCTGCGATGGACATTAAAAAGTGCTGGTTGTTGCTGTTTTTGCACATACCTCTTGCAGTCTTTGGACCATCACGGGTGTGTATTCCTGATAGGTTGTTATTCCTCTGCTGAACCTAATGAGTGTGCTGCATGGACCAATGGGCGGGTGGGTCCCCGGCTACCGTGCTGAGTTCCAGAGTTTCCGAAAGAGATAACAGACGCAAGAGAGGTAAATCTGGCGGAGTTTTTAAAGAGACGTAAATCACGGAGATGTCCGGCCCTACATTCCGTGAGAGTATGGAAATGTGCAGTCGATTGGGAATAAATGGATGACCGAAGAGCCAATTGCCCTGTTTCCTCCACAATATAGATAATAATCTGATGTCTTTACCAGAAATTGGCTCAACATAATCAAGCTGATGAACTATTGGCGGTGGAATGGATTTAAAGCTTTCGAGGGGATATAACATGGATTCTCGGGGAAGAAAGGAGGAGCTGCAGCCATTAATTGTATGTGATGGGAATATTGTCACCCACATATGTCCTTAGAGCGACTGTGACCCCAAACTCTGGATACTGCCTGTCAGTGTTCGCCCCTATTATATCCTCGTTTCATTTTCAACATTGGGTTTGTGATGGCAGTTTATGTTCCACATAGAAATGTGTCTAGTAGCGGCCGAGGAGATACAGTGCCGTGCACAGGATTGAGTCTGCGTCGCCTGCCGCGTTTTGTCGTGTCGGGATTTTAAAAACCATTGCCATCGTCATTCAATTGGTCACACTACTACCAACATGTTAGTGCAAACACACGGGGGAAACGGTCCCTCTACCATGTTACACTAAGGGCAAGGATGCGGATATGTCCAGAAGTCTGCCAAGTTTGGGCAAAGCGGACCATATCTGATCCTGCTTCTGTCCCCAATATATCCACTCGTAATGGCACAAAAAGGAACGATCACGGGAAAAGCTGACAAAAGACGCAACGGAGATGCTGAAGATTCGTTCGAAAATGACGGACTGGGGGGCGATTTTTGAAATAGTTGCCAAGGACATAATTAACTTACACTGAGTCCGTCTGTGGAATATACATTTTGGCAATGAGTGGTGTACAGGAAAAGAGGGTAAGGTAATGCAAGTGTACACCGATGAATGCTGAATTAACGGCATTAATGACAAAAGGAAATCGTTTTGCTAGCGGAGCCAAGACTACACTGAAAAAGATTTAATAAAGAACTATCGGTATAAATGCGAACCGAAAATTATTTTAAAGTGATGATATGAAAAAAGGCTGGTAGAATCGGTTAATGAGTGGAGAGGCAGGGAAAGGGAGGTGAACAGATCTAGTTAAGGAATATGCTACTAACCTAATCATTTCTATAATAGATGTGACAATAGACTCTCTGAGGAAGTACAAAGACTTTCGTAAATGATTGGAGCCCAGAGGATGATACTACCCTGCAAACAAACAAGATGAGGTATAGGTATGTTTATGAGCTGAAATCACCAAAGCAGCAGGTCCCAGATGGACTGTCTCCAAAGTATTAAAAGGATGCTTTTCATTAGCACATTTTTTCAAGTATTTTTAATTATTGGTTTCTCTCAAGTGTTTACCTGATTTTGGAAACAATAGCAGTGATACCAGTACCTAAAAGAACACCATTGAGTGATGAAGGATCTAAGACCAGTGCTCTAACCTCCATACTCTGAAGGTATGTGAGAAAACATGTTACTAGTCCTGAGCCTCAAGTGGGGCATTATCTTGCTCCACCAATTTGCTTATAAAAGGGAGGGGGCAGAGGATGCTTCTTGTTCTGTAAAACTGACAGTGTCTATGCTCACACTGGATGCATGGGACGGTAAAATGGTTAGAATTCTGTACTATATTTTAGCTCAGCATTCAACCGATACACCACACATCCAGTGTAAAAGCTTTTGATGATGAAGGTTCAGGTGTATTTAGTCTCTTTCATTCTATTTTCTTAGTAACAGGTCTCAATTTGTTAAGCTAACTCAGAAGTAAAGTCAACAAAGATCATGACCAAACACAGTTTCACCTCATGGAACTGTTTTTATCACCCTTTCTTTTTACCATTTATACAGCAGACTACGTCCACATCAGGCAAGCCTGTCAGTTATAATTTGCTGCCTACACAGCGTCATTGGGTTAATGAAAATGATGACTATAGTCACTATCAATGCGATAAAAGCTTTTGTTGTTATGCGACCCTCCTTTCCTTAGAACTCAACGTTAAGAAAACTAAATAAGTGTATTGATTAAGAGACATAGTATGCCAACTGAGGCAGTGGAAATCAAGGTCGTAATGAGAAAGAGTGAACACAAAAATATTGGGCAATTGTTTTATGAAGGCTAACATGGTCTGATCATGTTGACTTATGGATGAAAAATTAAGTCCACGTGTAATACTGTATGAGGAAGTTGCAGTCCTTTAAGGTGCAACGGATGTGGTGAGAATGTTTTTGTACTGTTTGGAATACTGTTTTGTGTTGGGGTGGGAATTCTGGTATACCAAGATGCCAGATGAATATACGTGACTAAAAGGGCTGGAAAAATGGTTGGTATGACAACCGTCTGACCAAAATGCAAAATGACACAGAAAATAACGAGGGCCCGGGTTTACCCTCTTCATGAATTTGACTGGCAGGGTTAGGACGTATGGTAGGTTAAGGCATCCGGTGACACAACTAAGCGGTATGCTCTCTTTTTTAACCTCCAGACTATCAGGCCCAGCAACAACAGCACTTTAAACTACACTTTTATAAATTTCTGTACTGTTCTTTATTGTATTGTATTTATGCGCTATTTTTTATGGGCAATTAAGGTGGGTATGAAGCACTGTAATTTCATTTTATGGATGAAATAAACTTGACTTGCTTAACTCTGCAAGTCTGGATGTGCCATTAGGGTTCTCATAGGACTCTCTCTTAGTAGCCTCTGCTGCACAAAGAAATCCAATTTATCTGATAAAATGCACCTATGTGTAAAGCAACTACATGTAAGAAAAGAAAAAAACGTGTGTTTGCCTATTGTGGTTGTCAGCACCTTTTGTTTTTCCAATCAATAAAAGAATGAAACTCTAAGTTTTACCCCACAGTGTTTTATTGTGTTCTCTGTTATGTCAGAAGAAATAATTACATTTTAGGTACTTAACAATCTTAAAGACATCCGGCAAAGAAACTACCTTCATGAAAGGTTTACATTCAATTTAGTTAATACTGGTTAAGACGAAGTTGTTGTTCACAGTACCAGAAAGCCATGTAAGTTAATAATTGAGATGAGTGTTGACATCCTGTAACTACATTTTTAAAATGCAATATGCACTGCATCAGGATCTGTCTGATTTACACTTCTGCTCACCATGTCCTGGAGGAACCCTGCAGATAGATTTTTTTTAAATTGTTTTTTTTTTAATAAACTTTAATGATTAAATTTAATAATGGGATTATTTTGGTCAGTTTACTGTATTTTATTTGATTGTAACATAACGTGTAAAATTGGTTGGTCTGTTTTCAAACTTCCTTAGTTTTCTTAACAGTCCTTAGTTAAGTGTGTTGCAAAAAAATTTAAAAAGAAAAGGAGTTGGACTGTGTGTAGGGTTCTGATAAAAGGTACATAAGTCCTTACATCTTTAATCATAAATGAGGCACCTTCTGTGGCCATGGTATAAAATTATTGCTAACAAACACTACAACAGGAACCAAACTTTGTGCTAATATAATTAAATAACTGCAAGAATTACGTTGTCGACTAGCAGAAGTTTAATTTCTAAAGTGAAGTTGAACCAGGCAGCATTATTTTAGAAAATAATCTCTTAAGGCTGTGTTATCGGCCATGCAAGCCAAGAAGCACTCCAGCTCCTCTTCAGGTGGCTTAGCATGTGCGCTCAAAGCTTAGCACTGTCTGACACCATTTTCATAGCCTTACATACTGTCCCATTTCTCGACTTTCTCACGCAACATAGTTGACAACTTTGCATATGAATCATGAACATCAACTTTATGCTCGCTCCGGTGAATGCATGGTGAACATTAGCCTGAGGATATTCCTTTTACTGCAGCTTGACTCAAAGTGGATATTAGGTTTCATTCATTATTTTAGTCCGCTCCTCATGTTCTGCCATCATGACACAATCAGCCATCTATCAAGACTTTAGTTGGGGTAAAAGAGAGATGGAGACCCATCTGTTGGTTATTCATAACCATCCCATTTTTCTCTGGGGAGTCATTGGCTGGCCCTAACCCTGACTATCGACCACTGTGCCACCCCCGGTGCCAGCCACGTTGACCATCTGATGCCCAAGCAATACCCAAGAATTCCAGTTTGCAAAGGAGAGCTCCATATTGTGATTTTGCGTCGCAGACCTGGAGCGAACTGATAAGATGTGATCATTATCTTCTTATCACGACTTTTTTTCATCACTCTGCCTGTTCCACAACCAGAGCCTGAGATGACCATTGTTTCAGATTTAACACACATCAATTCAATTAGAGTTTAGGGCTGCAACGACAAGCAGTTTATTTTATTGATAATTCTGCATATTTTGTTACCCCCTCCATTAATCGATTGAATTGTCATATATGACAAAGAAAAGTACGATCCTAACATTTCAGAAGCTAAACCGGGATAGGCTACTTGGGATTTTTGTTTTGAAAATATTACCTAAATGCTTCATTAGTTATCAAACAATTCATTTTCTAAATATTTTCTCTTAATGAATTTATTCTGCAGTTTCAATTACATTTCAGTACAAAAGGTAGTTGCTGAATAAATGAAGGCCTGCTCTTTTTCCAGGTGTCCCCTGGTCTTCCAGTGTGTGTTCCACTTGTTATGTGTGCTTACAAAGAGAAACAAAAAAACGCTACATCTACAAGTTTAAACATGTCCTTGAAAAGGATAGCAAAGAATTAAATTTTGCTGTTTTATACCAAATGTTAATAAAACATCCACTTTTTAAAAAATCCATTGAAACTCTGCTCATTTGGATATTCATAAATGACCCGTCAAAAGCAATTAAAATTGAGACAATCTGGTGTACACATAGGGGTGCAAGATTATCACTCAATATCGTTATCGCAGTATCACGTGCGCAAGCTATATCTAATCGTATTATATTATATTTATAATAAATAAGTCTGAACATTTTGTTGAGTACGCGTCCTGTCCGTGTGTGGCTTCGTTGTGTTTGATTTGAGCCCGCTTGAAACCGTCTAAAAATCTCATTCATGCCAGTTACCCGGGCCACTTGCACATTTTATTGCCGTCGCTCACGGTCTCCTACGTTACAAACCTATGGAGCTACCACCGGTGTTTGGCAATTTCAACAGAGTGACAGTGTAAGTAAGAAATAGATAGAGACATCAAAACTCGGAACGATCAGCGAAGCACAATAAAGTTGTATCCTGTCTCTTTATTTTATTTATTTTATACTGTACAACCATTAAAACAGTCTGTTCTGTATACACGGTCCTTATTTATTTATTTATTCATGTTGTACCAGCCACTTTTTTGACATCAGTTTGAAATACACCTTGTGTTGTATTTTATGAATTGATTTTTATGGTATAACTTTGTAATTCTACTATGTTTAAAATTCGAAATTAATATAGATATCGCATATCCTATCGATATCGCAATATCACATTTTGGTCAATATCGTGCAACCCCAGTACATATTATGAACTCCAATGAAAGAATACAATGCTCTATATAATACTTGTCTATTAAATCAAGGAAATAACCAGAGGTCCTGTACATGAGCAAGATTTGGCGTTAACGCGTACCTCAGGTTCACCCACGGGTTTTGTTGTATCACGGACGTGGATTCACTCTTGTTTACCGGGTTCAATCGCCGTGGTAACTATGCTGAACACCTAACCTGCGCGGCAGCAGGTTATAGTGGAGATAGCGATCACCGGTGTAAAAAGCCACCGCCTACTGACCAATCAATACTCGATTTATAACGGGTACCCTCTTCAGGTGGAGCTCGTGCGCAGAGAGAGCGAGAGAGAGAAAGATGCATCAGAACGTTAAAACATCCACCCCGTTATGTTATTTTTTATGAAAAAAGAATAGGATTTTCAGTGGAGGGGAAGTACGTATATGCTATTTGACACACATACTTGAGCCGGGTGTTTCCAATGCACACATCAGTTTTGAATTATGTGTTTTATTTTTTTTTATTTGCTCTCACTATCGCATTACCACTGCCATGTTGCAAACTAAATAAAAGGTAAAGCAACGACAGTTTAGGGAAAGACACGTGTAAATTATGGTCAGATCTTGGTGCCTGACGGATGGGGAAGTGATATTGATAAGCTTTGTGATTTATTCATCTACAGCGTCGCTATTTTTTTGCTGGCTTTCTCCTGTTTTAGAAGCAGCGACTGTATGCGTTTTGTCTATAACCCGTGTCTGTGTTCTTCATATTTAGTAGATTATGGTTTTGCTCTTCTTATTAAATATGCTGGCTGTGGGTAGATGTTTGCGATGTGGTCGTGCTGGTTTTGCAAACACCGCCCTCTTTTATGTGAACGCGCGGATTGTAACCTCGTGATTGAACAATGTTTTGGATACCACCGGGCGTGACACGCTTCTGCGGGACCACGGTTCTTAGTTTGGTGACGCCGGTAACTGAAAGAATCCAGGGCAGTTGACTTGATTCTTAGTAGCAAAGCGGCCTCAGAAAACACATATTGCATTGCAAATAAGATCTTTAATTCCACTTTTCACCCCCCCCCCAAAAAAGACACAACCTGGGCGCCTAATCTAGTCACCATGCTTATGCTATTTCTCTCAGAGCGCAGCCCTGCCAACTCTCCCACTCTCCAACCTTTTCACCCTGGATTTACAAACAAGATTGTTTCGTGGGGCTGCCTCACAGCTGTGGAGATTCGTGTGGTCGTCACAAGTGTTTCAGGAAAGAGGACAGTAATTCTGACGTTATTTAGTGGTAATTGCTTTTAGGGCTGTCGCTCCCTTTTGTGCCCAATGGATGCAGCTGTACCCCCACGGTTGCTCTCTTCTTTCCCATGCAGCGACTATTTTCATAAACGACATACTTCCACGAATTTTGCATTCAGTCATTCCGATCACGTTACAAAAAAGGTTAGAGGTGACAAAGTTAAAGGTGGCACAAGCACAAACAGACCCTGGGGGTGCCAGTGGAGTCTGCGCAAACGCAGTACAACAGAAAAACGTAAAAATGAAGCGCTTCGAAGCCACTCCTGCTTTGCACTCCAACTCTAACTGAAGAACAGAGAAGGATAATACTTGGAGTGGGAGGCGTCAAAGGCAAGCTTGCAAGAGGAAGCCAGAGATAAAGTAAAAAAAAAAAAAAAAAGGGAGTTGGAAGTTTTTGGAAGCTGATTAAATACCTTGGTGCCTGTCAGACTCAGTGGTGCTCCTGTAGTGAACTCCCGCTTTCTTCTGCAAAAGAAGCCATTGAAAGATTCCCCTATTGATTCCAGCAATAGTCCATATCCAGAAGCATCAAATGAACAACGACGCAACCTTTAGCAACATGAAAAAATACCACGACTTAATGGTAGAGGATTATTAATGAGCTCTACGAAAGCTGAAATTGTACACCAAAAGTTTACCACAGATATTTCAGTTCTCTGTTAGCCTCGCGTCTCCGTTCATTACATAGAATAGGTGCTGACGATTAATTATTACGATTAGTGCAATTATTTTCTTGCATAATCTATGTATAATTTAGTCCGGAAATTTACGTTAATTAAATCAAAACAACAAAACTATTATTTCCAGACCTCCAGCATCCAAATCAAAAAATAATGAATCAAAAGCCATACCTAGAGTGCACAGAAACATATTTTGTCTTTGAAAGACAGAGGATGGCAACTGGTACAGAAGCACTGACAGGAGAAGAACTTCCTACTGCCTCTGTGACCGACGGTACAGCCTGAACTTGTTTGTTGCACAGACACCTTGGTGGTGAGATCGAAAATCAGAGAGGCGTGCCCCAGCTGCCTTTCACATAAACAAGCCTTGCATCTTCAGAACCTTGTTAGTTCTCTGAAAAGGCACCGACTTAGTTTGAATATTAAGCACTCATGCTGTCGGAAATCAAAGTTTTGAAGAGAGTGGAGCTTCAAAAAGGCTTTGATGGTATATATCTCTCATCCTTGCAAATGATGGAATGAAGAAATGAAGACAGGGGAACAAAGAGTTTCTGACGAGGGGGTGTCAGAGGTTACTCCTCTCCTCTCAGAATCTGCTATATTTCATTATTCCTCCAGAGAGAGACTTGTTCTTAAATGTCAGGACTTCTGACTGAAAAGACAGATGGCACGTGAGACAAAAAATAGAAAAGAGAAGTGGGACACCATAATGTTTCAGGTGATTAATTATCACAACAGCACACTCATACTGCCGTTGTCTCCCTTCCAGTAAGTCAAATGCACGACCACCTTTACAGCATATTAAGTAAAGCCAGCATCACTGCTTCTTTATACGCAGTGTCAAAAAGGAAGCGTGTGTAAATATGGAAACTAAACGGACAAGAGATTTTTTGGATAGCCATGAATTCTGTTACTGGTCTGTGATGTTCTGGGGGGGGGGGCAGTAATTATAGTGTGGGGATGGAAAGATAATGTTTCCGTATGAGAATAGTGGTAGAGGCAGGAAGCAGAGCAGTAATCTTTGTTATATTTCTTGTGTAGAAGAAAGGCCGGTTCATGCCAATTCTCCCAAGAGCAATCTACGGTCGCTCCTACTGAAATTATGATCACCAGCGTCTTTATGCAAGACTATTCCAGAAACTAAAAGTTTGACTAAAGATTTAAGACACCGTGTTTTTTCTTGTGTTTACTCTTGCAAAAACTTTTGTTTGATAAGCGCAGTCCTGTTGCAGTGAAAATTAACCATCACTTTTCAAAGAAATTAGATTTAGTCTGATAACATGTCTCCTTCAGTCACACGCATAACAACGTTTTTTTTCCCTGAGGCTTTTAATTCAATCTTTTGTACCGACTTCCCATATTCCAATTAAGAAGAAAATCAAGATCTAATGGCCACAGTCTATCCAGAACAGAGACAGTCGTTTTGATATTTATATTTGTAAGCACGTGGTCTCACCGAGGTGGAGAATTTACCAGAAATCCAGCCAACAATGTTTGCCATGTCTGGCATCTGGGAGAGGTGGGACTTTATGGTTCTTTCTAGCTGACGCTTGTCTTTGCTAATTCTCAGTGTTACTAATAAGGGCCTTTCCAGGCAAATTTTAACTCCAGTCAGGGGCAGCGTGTCCTGTCATCATATTTTTTGTCTCCCTTCCTGTAATTGCTCTTGTATAAATCCTTCTGCCTCTCTCTGTAACTCTAAGGGCATTTCCTACCCTTTCAGTTTATCCTCAGGCATAAGTGTTATAGATCACCAGGAATATATTAAGAGAATTACTGCTATATCTTGGGGATTCAAGAGCTTCTTCTGTTTTAAAGACTGTACAACAAGGTCATGTCCATTCTTTGACACTGCTCACATGTCTAACTGCTTGTAACTCACGAGAGTCCATGTGGCCAAAGATTCGTCCAAAACATGTGTACGTTGACAATCAGTAAATATAATT
>NW_023396220.1:0-4317 GCF_008315115.2 Sander lucioperca
TTTCGGGACTCATGAAAAAAACGTGAAATATTAGGACATGCCTTTCCCAAGGTCCAACAGACCTGGTTATCAGATTATTTCCTACCAATGCTTTAAGGAATAGATGCATCTGTTGAGATTTTGTCTAAGGCTATATTTTGGGCAGACCTGATTTTTATGCTACTTGTGAGGACATGTTTTGGTTTTTGTGACTTATGAGGTCATAGCAACAAACACTGATATTTCATGTTTAAGTGATTTGTGAAGCCCATAGATACACATTCAATTTTCAGGTTTATATGACTTATAAAGACTCAGTAATGAATAAAATAGGGGGTGTATTTGCAACTTGGCTGCTGTTAAATATATGTTTGAAATTTCTGCATTAGAAGCATCGGTGTACAATAAAACTAAAACTTAAAAAAAAAATGTAATAGTCATGCTCACTGTTCAGGAAACCTTTTTCATATTTACAGGTTGATAAAATCTAGTAAAACTGAGTAACCACTCATTTTTACTAGATTAGCAGCCCTCAGAGACATATAAAAGCTAACTCAAAAGGGGTCGTAGCTCATTAATGTCATCAGTTATCTCATTGTCTATTTATGAATTTTGTAGTAGATGTTATGTGAAAGAAAGAGGTAACACTTCATGTCTTTCTTACTTGTATTAATAGCTTAACCAAAACAGATACAAGTATGAAAATCATTGGCCTTCATTGGCTGGCCTCATGAATATTCCTATAATATATAATATAATATAATAATAATAATTAACTAATGCTGCATATGGATGTAATGTGGATGGATATAACTAGGGCTTGACTAAATAAAGAAATGGCAGCCCTCAAATGTTTTTACAGCATTGAACAACCAACCACAATACAGGATAAGGCCGGTTACACACTGGATGACACGCACGTCTCAGGCGCGCCTTGAGCCGCGCCTAAAACGCGTGCCTGCTAGAAATAGAACCAACGCTTATTTTTCACGCAACATGCAAGCGTGTTGGAAGCGTTTCCAGGCAAAATAGAATAATAAAAGATGTTTATATGTCATTTAGACACAAATTCATATTAATAAATGACATGTAGATGTTTGAAAGTCTCGAGGTTTTGATATAAACGCAGATATAAATGTAATTTAATAAATGTAATAAAAAAGAAAATCGATTTTCTAATATTGCACCTGTCAATACAGAACGAAATATTCTGGAGCCTATTTTGCCGTCAATACTGCCGACGTTGTCTTAGCTGTAATCAGATCAGTATATATTTATGTTTAACATGGTATTTCATTTTATCAATGGGAAACGTCACATCAGACACCTTTCTGGTGTGTAAAGACAGAAAAATCCATGCAGCCGCCACGCAGCTGACATGCAACAGAAACGCCACGCTCACGCCATGCAGGCAGTAACCGGCCTAAGGCAGTGCAATTGACATGGCTTATTTGAAATGAACGAACTACTCTCTTTAGCGTCATTCTATAAAAAAGAACATTATGAATCCAATATTAAAGCTTCCAGCCTGAAACACTACAGCGTACAGTGTGTTCAGCTAACCAGTCTAAATAATGTCAGAATTAAAAGTAGCACCCACTCAAGGATTTTTCAATAGCTGAAAAAAGCACATATAACAACTTGTGGAAAAACAAAGCAATACTGAAAACCTGGGAAATAAGTGTGAAAGTAACAATCTCTAAACGTACTTGCTTGTTGACATTGAGGGTAGGTACATTACGTATAATTTTAAACCTTATTCTCTGAAAGAAATTATGTCAGTTACTTGAAACAATGCCTTATGATATGATCCTGAAGTAGTAAGAAAAAAAAATTGTGTCTGAAGGGTGGGGATAAAAAAACAAACATATGATCATTAACAGCCCTCATGGATACATGTCAACATGGCAGCTTCAGTCAAAACTATGTGGCATGCTTGTACAAGTAAACATCAATAGCAATCCAATGAAAATAAGAGAATATCAAAACGAAACCCATTACAAACATTTTCACTTGATATCTAAGGTGACACTAATTAAATTGCACCTGAGCCACAGTTGGCATGTTCTAGTTCTATTTATTCATCTTCCTTTTCATTGATATGATTCTGTTGTGAATGTAGTATTTGATTGCAGCCCAGTCTCTGTCTTTCAGAGCCACTGGTTCTGCCTGGAGGCAGGAGTCACAGTCCTTTTTACCTGGCACTTTGCAGCTTGTTATGAAATGAAGCATGCGCCGCTCGACAGCCTTCACTTCATTACCTGTCCACTTGCTTCTCACCTTCCCAGCTGTCGTAAATGTAAACAAAAGAAATGTATTAAAGATGAAACAATGGCTCTGCTAAAGTGAAAAATTGAGGATTTGATAAAAAAAGATTTTATTTTGTTACATCCGTTCTCTGATATGTTTTTTTTTCTCAGTTTAGTATTTCCTGTCTTATTGAGTCTCTCCTCTTTGTTTTATATCAGCATCCATGTTTCCTGCCTCTGTGTTCCCTGCATGTGTGATGACCTACCCGCCCTGATTGGTCTCACCTGTGTCTAGTTATTCCCTCTTCTCTAGCATATTTCACCTGTCTGTCCCTCTTTGTGGATGCTAGTTCGTCTCCTCTGTTTCAGTAAGCGTTCGATCATAGTTTGCTTCCCATTGTTAATCTCCTAGTTTTATATTGACCTTTATTCTGTGTACCTTGACTCAGCCTTAGCCTTGTGATTTGGATACCTGACCATTTCCAGTCGTGATAATTTAGTAGTTATGATAGTATATGACATTCATTCAATTCAATAAATCTTTCTAAAAGAGTAATGTGGATACAAAATGCTTACAGTATTCACCTTAACTATTGTTATTCTGTTCTTTATAAGCTTCTTATTCCGTACGTTTTTTGGCTCTCCGTAACTTCTGCATACATTCAGCTATTAAAACCATTCAACTTTTAAAATGTTCAGCTCTTTCAGCTAATGATGGGACTTCTTCAACTTTTTTAAAAATATTAAGCTTTTAACACTTTTTTTTTTAACATTGAAGTCAATGAGAGCATGCTTCAAATCCTTCAAATCTTCTTCCGCTCCCAAAATGTTCAGCCCCTCCATACTTTCACCTACAGACGCCAAACAAACGTTAAAATGTTCACAAAATATTCAGCTATCCGGTTATTGCTTTTCAGTTTGATATCTTTTACAGTTTTTGTGAAAAAGCTGTTTAAGTTTAGTGATCATTTCAGGGTTTTTCTGCGTTTCTAGCGAGTGTGTGTTGGGGCCAGCTAGAGTGGATGATGTCATCGCCAGAGCACAGAGCCTTAAAAAAATATCTTTGTCCCCTCTCTATAAATTGCTCTCGCGCCCACAATATCTACTTGTCATACACAATTTATACATCAAAACTAAGGTATTTTTGTCTAGTTTCAGCCAATGTGCTCAGTTATGTGATATGCCTTATACTTTTGGCTCTGTGAGCTTCCAAATGACAAGAGTTCCAAATCTTCCTCCATTCACTGCCCTGTTTAACATTCTCCACATTTCCCAGCGAAACTCATAGCAAAACACTTTTTTTAAATCGCTGATATGCCCACATTTTTAAGTTTATCCACATACATTTTATATTGATGATGTCTATTCCTTCCTCTCTCTCTCTGTCTATTCCTTCCTTTCTCTGTCTATTCCTTCCTCTCTCTCTCTCTCTATTCCTTCCCCACTCTCTCTATTCCTTCCTTCCTCTCTCTCTCTGTCTGTCTATTTCTCTGTCTCTGTCTGTCTGTCTGTTTCTCTCTGTCTGTCTGTCTGTCTATTCCTCTCTCTCTCTGTCTGTCTATTTCTCTCTCTCTGTCTGTCTGTCTATTTCTCTCTCTCTCTGTCTGTCTGTCTATTCCTCTCTCTCACTGTCTGTCTGTCTATTCCTCTCTCTCTCTGTCTGTCTATCTATTCCTCTCTCTCTCTGTCTGTCTATTCCTCTCTCCCTGTCTGTCTGTCTGTCTATTCCTCTCTCTCTCTCTGTCTGTTCCTCTCTCCCTGTCTGTCTGTCTGTCTGTCTGTCTGTTTCTCTATTCCTGTCTGTCTGTCTGTCTGTTTCTCTATTCCTGTCTCTCTCTCTCTCTCTCTCTCTCTCTCTCTCTCTCTCTCTCTCTCTCTCTGGTAATGCAGTTCATCTTCCAACTGACAATTTTGCATTTCAACGTCCAACTTTTTCAGCAGTGCAGTGCAATCCATTTGAGATTTTTCAAACAATTTATTTCATATTTCCGCATTTTCATCTGTTTCTCATAGCATTTGTAAGTCTTCCAGACTTAATCATAATTTCAGTTACAAAATAAACTATTTTATATATCAGTGGTGTTATTCA
>NW_023396221.1:0-2500 GCF_008315115.2 Sander lucioperca
AGTACCCATAGGGACTCCACATTTATAATGGTTTTGACTTTGTATATACCACTCTGTTTGCACATACCCTTCTGTGACGGTGCAAATTTTAACCATAATGTTTTTTTAGCATAGTCTGATAGAGGACATGATGACACACACTGGAATGTACAAAAAAAACAAAAAAAAGCAAAAAAAAACAAAAAAAAAAAAAAGAATCCTTTGCATTTTTTAATGTTTTATTGCTGAGATCATGGCATTTTGTCCCAAATTATTGCAGCGCAAATGCATATGGGAATGTTGTCCTTTTTGTGCTGCATCTTAGCACGGAAGGTGCTAGAGCGATGACAAACTTGACCTACCCCCCATTTTCAACAATGGGCTTTCCTATGGTACCACCCACTTGTCTCTACGACTTTTCGCTTCCGAGCTACGTCACTTTATTTAGTCAAAACGTCTATCTCCTGAACGGAAGGCCGTAGAGACTCGGGGACAAGTTCTGTGTGTTCGGTGTGGTCAAATTATGTTAGACGGAGTCCGTTTCCAAGTGTGTAGGCCGTAGCCGTTCTGGAGTTCTAAGCGAAAATGGTCGCGCCATAGACGTTTACTTGTAGGATTTGTGATAAAAATTTGACACAACGTGTTTTCTGCCGCGATATATCGCTTAAAACTTTTTCCTCCAGGATATGCTTTACAGGAGTGTGCGTTTCAGGTCATTTGGTAGTCGATTGGTAGCGATTGGTCGTGTACTCCTTGTGTTTACTCTATTTTCTGCTCAAGACCGTTTCGTCTGGAGTCCTCAGCACCTAGGATGCTCCATTCCCAGCAAAATTAACTAGGGATAACTGACACTCTTGAGAGGTGTCTGTCTGTGTGTGGTGTGGTGTGTGTGTGGCTGTGTCGCTGTGCGCGTGTGGTCGCTCTGTGTGTGTTCTGGTGTGTGCGCGCGTGCGTGCGTTGCTGCATACCTGCCGTTACATTTCGCCACCTCCCGACTGTCGTCGAAGTAGCTTCAATCCACAAGTGGGGTTGTGTCTGCACCTTTCTGCATACCTGCCAAGAAACGCTCCCCACTATCCTCTTCACGGCCTCAATCCAAAAGTCGCGTGGCGTCAACCCCGGAGTGACAAGCCCTGAAAGTAAAAACATAACATTACCGTATTTTCCGACTATAAGTCGCTCCGGAGTATAAGTCGCATCAGTCAAAAATGCGTCATGAAGAGGAAAAAAACATATATAAGTCGCACTGGACTATAAGTCGCATTTATTTAGAAATTGATTTCACAAAATCCAAGATCAAGAACAGACATTTAATCTGGAAAGGTAAGTTATTCAACTACACAGTAGCACACAGAACAAGGGGCTGAATACGGTAGGTGTCCGGTATGTTAACGTAACACATTAACAGTTATTCAACTATACAACAGATACAGAACAACTACCAGGGCGTGGAGACGTAACTGCACCGTGACGTGCATCTACATCTGTGGACTCGTTCCTCCAGCTCTGGCCATCTTGCTTTCAGCGCGCGACTAGCTTTCTTTGTTTCTTCATTGCAAGAGTCGAATACCTGCAGTCACCTGCAGTTTCTTTTGCCTAGAGCGCCTCTGGCGGCTGTAGACGGTAATGTTTTCAGCATGAATAACATTTAAAAACGTGAAATTATAAATATTTTGATATATAAGTCGCACCTGACTATAAGTCGCAGGACCAGCCAAAGTATGAAAAAAAGTGCGACTTATAGTCCGGAAAATACGGTACTAGTGTGTCTGTGTCTGTGTGTGTCTGTCGGTCTGTCTGTGTGTGTGTTGTGTGGCCTGCGTCTCGGTGGGTTCTGTGTGTGTGTAGCAAACAACTAGAAAAGGTGGCATAATTTTGTCACGCAGCATATGCGCTGTTCTGTGCAGATGTCAGAGGATGAATGGGATGAATGAGGATCACAGGGTGTAGGTTTATGGGTGTGTGTGGTGTGAGCTTGTATCAGCAGACCGTTCCTCAGAAGTCCTCAAACGTCAAGAAGTCTGTGCTAGGGTTGCAGAGGTAAAAATATCAGCCTTGCCATGAGGAGACAGAGAAACAGAATGAAGTCCTGGTGCGTACACAATTCCATCTTCGTAGCACGCGAGCTGACCTACGCGTGTCCCCATCTTCATTTTGGGCTGTTCGAGGTTGTAATAGGAAGAATTAGGCTAAATGTGAATGGAACGCAAAGAGAGTATCGGGAAGACGTTGGAGAGCGCAGGTGGCACAACAGACGCGGAAGAGGTGTAAAAATGAGTAGCTTATGTAAGGATGTGAAAGAAAAGATACGGATAGATATCACTTTGGGTTCAAGGAGTGCATGTGTGTGTGTGTGTCTGTCTGTGTGTGTGTGTGTGTGTGTGTGTGTGTGTGTGTGTGCAGGCACATCAGAGACCCCCAGTGGTCCCTAGTGGCATCACTTTACATTTTCTGGTAACATCAGCACATGTGCTGATGTTACCAGAAAATGTAAGAGGGCCCATGTTAAGACCCACACAGG
>NW_023396222.1:0-4178 GCF_008315115.2 Sander lucioperca
CAACCTGCCTTCTGAATAAATTAATGCTAAATGATTTCACAGGGTTAAATGGAGTTCACCTCAACAAACATCAATTCAATTCAATTTCAATTCAATTTTATTTATAGTATCAAATCATAACAAGAGTTATCTCGAGACACTTTACAGATAGAGTAGGTCTAGACCAAACTCTGTACTTTACGAAGCCCCAACTATTACAGTGGTTGCCTCAAGAGCAAGCATTAGCAGTAGCTATTGCGACAGTGGCAAGGAAAAACTCCCTTTTTTTTGTTAGGAAGAAACCTCGGACAGACCCAGACTCTTGGTAGGCGGTGTCTGACGGCACCAGTTGGGGGAGTGGTGAATGGTGGCAATAATAGTCATAATAAAGATAGTGAAGCAGTGATCACAATGGTAGTCATAGTAGTTCATGTCATAGTAGGGCACAGCAGGGCGTTACGGGGTGTAGTGTGGCACAGCAGCCTGGGTGGACGCGGTTGGACGCGGCAGGACGCAGTCGGACACTGCGGGGAAACGCAGAGCGTAGCAGGGTGTAGTAAGTCCATAGCGTCAGCTGCACCCAGGACCCCGGTGTAGGTGCCACCCAATTCCAAGGCGATGTTCTGGGTGAAGAAGAAGCAAAGGGACTCCGGGGAGAAAACTCCCCAGAGATAGGTTAGTAACAGGCATTTCTGGGACTAAGATGCACACAAAAGGAGACAAGTGAAAAGAGAGAAGAGGGAGCGGCTCATTGTGTCCTTGGAAGGAGCTTCCCACAGCAGTCTAGAGTTATAATAGTATAACTAAGAGAGGCAGGCTAAAGAGAGGGGCCCTGGACCGGGCTCGTACTCTCCCCTGCCGGAACGGGCTTGTACTTCCTGCCTCCCTCTACTCTACTCTACTATGCTGCAACTCCTCACTCCCTAACTATAAGCTTTATCAAAGATGATGGTTTTCAGTTTATTCTTAAATGTGGCGACGGTGTCAGCCCCCCGAACCCAAGTTGGGAGCTGGTTCCACAGGAGAGGAGCCTGGTAGCTGAAGGCTCTGGCTCCCATTCTACTTTTAGAGACTCTAGGAACCACAAGTAGCTCTGAGTTCTGGGAGCGTAGTGCTCTAGTGGGACAATAAGGTACTAAAAGCTCTTCTATGTATGATGGTGCTTGACCATTTAGTGCTTTGTAGGTCAGGAGAAGGATTTTAAATTCAATCCTGGATTTTACAGGAAGCCAATGCAGAGAAGCTAATACAGGAGAAATGTGATCTCTTTGTTAGTTCTTGTCAGAACACGTGCTGCAGCATTCTGGATCAGCTGGAGGGTCTTGAGGGACTTATTTGAGCAGCCTGATAGTAAAGAATTACAGTAGTCCAGCCGGGAAGTTACGAATGCATGGACTAGTTTTTCAGCATCGTTTTGAGACAGGATGTTCCTGATTTTGGCAATGTTACGAAGATGGAAAAAGGCTGTTCTTGAGGTTTGTTTTAAGTGGGCGTTAAAGGATAGATCCTGGTCAAAAATGACTCCTAGATTTCTGACAGTAGTGCTGGAGGCCAGGGCAATACCATCTAGGGTAGCTATATATTTAGATAATGAAGTTCGGTGGTGCTTGGGTCCCAGCACAATAACTTCCGTTTTGTTTGAGTTCAACATCAGAAAATGTGGGTCATCCAGGATTTTATATCTTTAATGCACGCTTGAAGTTTAGCTAACTGACCGCTTTCGTCTGGCTTGATTGACAGATATAATTGGGTGTCGTCTGCGTAACAGTGAAAGTTAATTGAGTGTTTCCTAATAATATTGCCTAGAGGAAGCATATATAAAGAGAATAGAATTGGTCCAAGCACTGAGCCTTGAGGAACGCCATGGCTAACTTTAGCGTATTTGGATGGTTTATCGTTAATATAACAAATTGGGATCGCTCAGAAAAATAGGACTTAAACCAGCTTAGTGCGATTCCTTTAATGCCAACTAAATGTTCCAGTCTCTGTAAGAGGATGGTATGGTCAATAGTGTCGAATGCAGCACTAAGATCTAATAAGACAAGTACGGAGACAAGTCCTTTGTCAGCAGCAGTTAGAAGGTCGTTAGTGATTTTCACCAGTGCCGTCTCTGTGCTATGATGCATTCTAAAGCCTGACTGAAAGTCTTCAAATAGACTATTTCTATGCAGAAAGTCACACAATTGATTAGCGATACCTTCTCAAGGATTTTGGAGAGAAACGGGAGGTTAGATATAGGTCTATAGTTGGCTAAGACCTCAGGGTCGAGGGGTGGGGTTTTTTCAGAATAGGTTTTATCACAGCTACTTTAAAAGACTGCGGTACGTGACCCGTTAATAAGGGACATATTGATCGTATCTAGTAATGTGGTGTTGACCACAGGTAGTGCTTCTTTAAGTAGCTCGTTGGAATGGGGTCTAAGAGACAGGTAGTTGGCTTAGCTGAAGAGACCCTTAACATTAATTGTTGGAGGTCTAAAGGATAAAAGCCGTCTAAATAAGTATCAGGTCTTATCGTTCTCTCTAGCCCTCCTGCGCCCAATGGTGAGTCGTTTGGAAGCTGTGGGCAGAAGGTGATGAATTTTTTCTCTAATTGTTATAATTTTATCATTAAAAAAGGTCATGAAGTCATCACTGCTCAGAGCTATAGGAATAGATGGCTCAATAGAGCTGTGACTATCTGTCAGCCTGGCTACAGTGCTGAAAAGAAACCTTGGGGTTGTTCTTATTTTCTTCTATTAGTGTTGAGTAATAGTCTGATCTGGCATTTCTGAGGGCCCTCCTATAATTTTTAGACTATCTTGCCAATCCACACGAGATTCTTCCAGTTTGGTGGAACGCCATTACTTTCAAGTTTTCGTGAGATTGTTTTATTTGCGAGTTTGGGAGTTATACCAAGGTGCTAGTTTCCTTTCCTTCATCATCTTCTTTTTGAGAGGAGCAACCGAGTCTAAAGTAGTCCGTAGGCAGGCCGTAGCAGCGTCTACAAAGTTATCAAGTTGGGAGGGACTAGAGTTACGTAACAGTCCTCTGTTATATTAAGGCATGACATTGAGTTAAGTGCTGTTGGAATAGCTCCTTAAATTTAGCTATAGCACTGTCAGATAAGCATCTAGTGTAGAAACTTTTATTTAATTTCGTATAGTCTGGTAGTAGGAATTCGAAAGTTATTAAAAATGGTCTGATAATAAAGGATTCTGCGGAAATACTATTAAATCGTCAATTTTGATGCCATATTCTAGCACAAGGTCGAGGGTGTGGTTAAAACAGTGCGTGGCCTTATGCACCCTCTGACTGAAACCAATAGAATCTAGCAGTGAATTGAAAGCAGTACTAAGGCTATTGCTCTCAATGTCCACATGGATATTAAAATCACCTACAATAAGTACTTTGTCTGATGAAGGACTACGCATGATAAAAACTCTGAGAATTCAGATAAAAAACTCAGAATATGGACCTGGTGCTCGGTAAACAACAACGAATATAATGGGCTGTACTGTTTTCCATGTTGGGTGTTGAAGATTAAGAACAAGGCTTTCAAACGAGTTATAATTTAGTTTAGGTTTAGGATTAATTAACAGGCTCGAGTCAAATATGGCTGCAACTCCCCCTCCTCGGCTGAGCCTCGTGGAATTTGGGTATTATTATGACTGGGAGGAGTGGCTTCGTTTAAACTAACATATTCGTCATGGCCCAGCCAGGTTTCGGTGAGGCAGAATAAATCAATGTGGTTATCTGATATCAATTCGTTTACCAATAATGCTTTCGATGACAGAGATCTAATATTAATAGCCCACATTTGATTTTCCTATTCTGTTCTGTCGTTGCAGTGGTTGTTTTAATTCAATTAGGTGTTTAGTATAGCACCTCTTTAGTAGGTTGGTTTTTAAACGGTCTCAGTCGGGGGACAGACACGGTGGTTATGGGATTATGAATGGGTGATTGCTCTGAAGGGAAGCACAGAGGGGCGTATAGCGCTGTATCTCTGATTATTGACTTTGGGAGAGTGTGTCTGGTCAGTGTGCTTGTGGAGTGTTTACGGGATGTAAACAGTCAATCAGAGGTCTGGGTATGCAGGGCGTGGTGCAAATTTCCACGTAGCATCTGGGCTTCCGCGTGTATGGGAGGAATCCCATCCCTGCTGAACAGGGAGCCACGTTCCAAAACAGATTGAAGTTGTCAATAAAACCTACCTGTGAA
>NW_023396223.1:0-4079 GCF_008315115.2 Sander lucioperca
CACAAACTGCTCCAAACAGCGTCTGTTGTAGTCCAGCCTTTTCACTTCCAGTGATGAACGTGCGTCACTCTGTACATCAGTCGTACCCCTACCCATGCTCGCCTAGCTGCTAGCATTGCCGCCCCTCTTCCTGGTAGTCCTGTACTAGCTACTGCATTGCATGTGCGACTCCCCTCCCAACAAAGATGGAACAGAACCTGTGTAAGATGCCTCTACTCTCGTAGCTCAATCAGAGAGACTACATACCACCACAGGGTGAAAGAGGAGCTGCAGCATGTGCAGTCACAACCAACATCATGAGAGATATTTTTGAAATTAACAAAACCAGGTAACACCTTGGTTACCAGGCCTACAATCCTCTAAATACAATGATGGAACCGACATGAGCATACCAGTATGAGTCACTTAAAATACTATGTGTTCTCAATTGTAACTACAGAGATAGCGAGCTATTTTGTCTAGTATAAATTGCCCTTTCTAATCCGTCCGCCCTATATTCACGATCTTTCCTAGAAAATCAATCTAATTTATTTAGATGTTGAAGTGATCTTTACTGACTCTCTGTGCTACCTTATGACTTCTATTGTAGGAAAGTGACTGAGGGATCGTTTTCCAAAAGATGACTGTTGTATAGTCACGACTTGGCTGGAGCATTGTTCACTGTTCCTTATTAATTGATGTCATCTATCTTCAGTGCTGACTGGCCAGACCAATCACCACGACACGTGCACCCAGCAAAAGTAATAACAAAAGATAAGTGCAACGATCTGATCCCAACGGTCAGCGTTGTCAATGCAGTCTTATACCGCCAAGTGATAGACACTGTCCGTCAAGCCCTATTGCTCTGTTCTTTTAATCTGTGTCCATGGTAGATTGATCCAATGTGGCTTTGATTGAATAAGTACTACTCATCTCCTCACATAACATCGCTGCTCCGTTGTTTGTGCCACATGCAAACAAATTGTTCATCTATTTTGTGGAGAGAATGTAGTTTAAAATGCATATATCATCTCAAACACGAGCTACACTGTCTATTCATCCTGTTGTGTCAGATAATTTGGCTACTCACAAAGCCTAATAACTTGTACGGACAAATCATTCGCGTCCATCTAGATGCTCCTGCACTGCTTGAGTTGATTGTCCGCACACGACGGCCTAAGCCCTTCCGTGTCGCCCATATGAATACTCTGGGGTCTAGAACTAAATGTACAATTGATATAAGTGCTCACATATATTTCACAAACACAGTGACCGAGGGTTTCAGGTGTAATATTGGCATTCATGTATGGCATGAATACGAGTGATTGTATAATGTTCTGGCTGTGCTCTTGTGCATTAAAGGTTACTCAGCACGTCTGCCCACTGACACGGGTTGGTAAAAGCTAACGTAGTAGTTGCGTACACACATAAAAAGTGGGTGAATGACTTAGGTAATGTTTCTGAAGCCTAACCTATGAAAGCCATCAGTTAATGAAAGCCTTTGGTCATGAGTTAGCAGCAGTCACGAAAGACATGCTTGAATCATTAGAAGCATAATTTGTGTTTCTCTGTTTTCCGTAAGTGAGCTTCCACTGTTGTACACCTCCGTGAAATGAACGAGAAGAATCCGATCGATGTCTGGGTCCGGTGCACCTGCACTACATCAGCCATTCAGTCGTCATCACTGTGAGTCGATCATAGTGTATAAACAGTGCAGATTTATTCGTCTGTTGCCAGCAAAACCGCTAGGGCTGATGATGAGTGATTATAGCTGGGACTCATTCACGGATTTATCGCGCTGAGTATGAATTTAGCTTGTGATTTGCGTTGGGCACTAACAGCATGTTGACGCATTAAACGACTAGCCCCATAAGTCGTAGCCATGGATGATGTATTCTGTGCAGACTAGCGCTGCTCGCAGAGCAGGCTAACTGCACCATGGCTAAGCTTAATCCTCGGAGTCTTATGTGTAAATCCAGCTGTCTGCTCTGATGAGCTACATTGATAAACGTGTAGACATTATTCCGTTGATCTTCAGGATGTGTTACTGCGCTTGTATTTTTATTAACATGCTATCTAGCTGTGTCCACTATTAGGGCTGTCACACCAGTTTGAGATTTAATTCTGCTCTGCTATTGCCGTTGGTTGGGATGCTAAGAATGGTTGCATTGCACTAGGCATGCCCAGGAGATGTAAGCGACAGATGTGGTAAGAAATGGGCTTGTGCGCTCTGCTAGCTGCTCGGCCCGCCGTGAATTTATTTGCCCGTGTGCACGTGCGAGAGAGCGGTGGGAGGCTGTTTTAGGATCCTGCCGCCGCCCCGTAGCACCGTGCCGCGGGAGGCGTCGGCGTGCTACGCGTTACTTTTTCGCGTCACTAACCGGACGACGAATAGGAACTCCTGACCCTTTGAGCATTATCGTCGCATCGTCTTGTACGAGATGGGAGTGAGATGGGTTGGAATGCCACAAAGTTTCTTAATCTTATTTATTTTGGTGCTGTCACGCATCTTGGGTTAGTGAGACTTGAATAATAGGCTATATTGTGTTACAGATATGCTTACAGTGTGTATTGAAGTCACTTACTCTTTTTCTAGTTTTGGCCCAGTCTGTTTGTCTGTATGAAGCATTAATTGTAGAAAGATATTTAGAATTAGACATAGCTGATATAAGATTTGTGGATATGGTTGTAAACATATTCTGCGCGTTATGAATAAGGGTTTGAAATTAAGCCTAGTCTCCTTATGGTAAAATCCCCCGAGGAACATTAATTCCTCTGCTCACTTTTAAGCAAAGTCAGGCTAAATAATAAAACATTTTATTTATATAGCGCGCTTTACATGGTAGGCTACTCAAAGACACTTTACAGTAAAACCAGCACATTTACACATAACAGATACAGCAATATACCACACATAACCAAGCATCTTAAAGCAATTAAAACAGGTGACACTTTGAAAAATGTGAGTGACTAGTAAGTAGCCTAGATCTTTTTAAATCCTTACGCATCAGTCCGTACGCTATGTCTGCCAGGCTTTTTCTCTCTCTCTGATAACAGCCGTATTATCCCTTTTGCATATTATATGCTTCACCTCCTCGTAACTTTGCCATTAGAAGTTGCTGTCTCAGCGGTGAAACACATGCCACACGCAGTCTTTCCGTCCATTTCTGCATCAGTAAATCTGTGATCGATACCGTGTGGTCTATTTAAGAAAGCCGTGGAGCTTGCACTATCCATGCTATCTACACCTGGCTTGACATAGCTTCACCTTCGTCATCCTGGCTCGGTTAAACGTGCAACCGATTAAGCCTGTGATGAGCTTTTTGTGCAACAGGCTGGCTCACCCTTTTTGCACAATGCAATAGCTTTAAGCCCTTGTGATGGTCTGATGGTCTATTCACATACATGAGGGACTGCACATTTGTGTCTCAATAGTCCCCTCTTTGTCGGAACAACAAGATGCACACTCTAAAGAGAATTTACCTGGCAAATTTTTGTTTTGCCTTTGTGCTCTAAAGGCCCTGACACACCAAGCCGGTGGACGTCGAACAGGCGACTATGGCCACCGTGGCGTCTGTGCCAGAAAAAACTTTGCACTGGAAGACACCCACCGACACAGACGCACAGCCGCGGAGCCAGAGTACACGTACTGTTTATTGCGAATGCATGCAAGGAAAGTACCTCCCCATACAAGCAAAAAGGTGAACATGTTTGTTATCATACCTCACTAAACTACACAGCGTTTGCTCTACGCTGTGGCACAGAGACCGAACAGAGCCTCACGGGCCCCTCTGCATTCATCGTCCTGCCGGGAAGACAGTCGTAACGGGAGATGGTTTCTACTGTAACTGTGGCTCTCCCGGGCGGTCACTACCATCTCCTCGGCAAGAGTCTCCCTACGGCGGGATGCGGTTTTTTCCTAGTGGACTGCGACACTGTATGGCCCCTACTGAGCTGGCTAGCTAACGTACGCTTGTGATTCTAAATTAATTCTTTCCTATTTTTGGCTGTTCGCCGGCCCATGCTTAACTGTTTAGTAACATGCAAAGGTTTTTTTTTATCTATCGCCGTTGATCCTGTTCGTTAGTTTGCTGCTTCCA
>NW_023396224.1:0-4017 GCF_008315115.2 Sander lucioperca
AAAATTAGCTTGCATCCACTCATTACATGGTTTCTCGTAACTAAACATCTGTATTGAGTTCATTTAAAATGTCTTAGATTACCTCAGCTTACTAATCCAAACCCTGTGTACATATCTAGCCTTCTTAGCTGTAGATGTGCATCGTCATGTTAACAGAATAGTGTCCATTTAGTTCTTTTACACACTTCACTATAGTGCACAACTCCCCCCTGGGTCCTGCGTGCATCAGTGTTGTTTTAACACAGACGTTATTTTTCATTGAATTGCGTACAGTCTCCTTTTAACACAGCTGCAACATTTGTAAGGTAACAATATAATGCAATGACATTTTTTCAACTCTTCCACCAAAGACCTTTTTTCCAGCAGACATTTGACTTGGTGTTACTGCTCTGCACTAAAGACAGCTCAGTTCTGTCCAGTGTCCCGTAAGCCGTGACAGTGAGCCGCGTGCACAATACCAGGACCCTGAACTGAAGCAGCTAATGGAATCTGCCATCATAATTAATGTTATTGTCTCCACCGCGTGCCTTTTCCTACTGTGATAATGTCAAATGTCTTCTTTGAAAAGTTCTATTTCTAATTAACATACTTTGACACAATTCATATAGTGACATTAAACTTTATTGTGAAAATCCCAGCAGTACAGAATTTAGCAAAACAGTGGACGATGCAGTCACACCACTGCAGTACAGTGCACATACTACAGCATGATGAGTTAGAAACTCAGAATTTGACAGTAGTTTGTTGGAGCAGGAATCCTCAGAATCTGCACACACATCCGCAGACACCGTGGGTGCAGCAGCCGCAGCAACCACGACAATCAAGCCACGTTTGTGTCGTGGTTATACTCATCTGTGTGTCAAGACAAAAGACATGAGCAATGTGTTCATCTCCAGCGTCATCACTCATCTGTCTTTCTCTCTCCTTCTATAGAGAGCATCAGGAACTTTGTAGGGAAACACACATCACTTCACATTTAAATTAGCTCACTGTAGTGGGCCAAATCCTTCAGTTAGCGAACTACTTCCAGGAGCCACTGATGTCTACTCACTGTTCAGCAGCGATATTCTCATGCCCATTGTTCCTCACAGCTCTGCGACCTGTTGAGGAGTGTGCACATTTACAGTAGAAAACCACAGTTTAGCATTTTGACAAAACTCTATAGCTACTAAGTGACATGAAATGATTTAGTCAGGTTTGACTCAGTGACTGGGACAGCAGAGATCTCCGAATACAGATAAGGTGAGACACGCGGCCACTGCACTGCAACACTGAATGTCTTCATCTTGGATGTTCAAATTGTCAATCAAGTAGACTTCTCAGACCTTTTGGTGTCTCGGTCAGCTCTTTGAGTGATTCCCCTTTGTGATGTCTGAGGGTAAAACTTGATATTTATAGCTCACTAGTCACTGTTGCTCTCCATACTGGCAGCACTGACATGGCTCCAGAATGGGCTTGCATCACTCCCTGATGATGCTGGGAATGGTGGAGGAAAGTCCAGAGGAATGGGAGGGTTAAGGTTAAGGTAACATCAGGCCCAGTGTGACATATGAAATCTATCAGAACCGTTATTTCTACACAGAAAGAACACACGAGAGAAAGAGAGTTCAAAGTCTCAGGGAAAACCATCCCCTTTTGCAACAGTACTTACTGCCACTATTAGGCTCCTAATGCTCAGGCACCTTGCAGAGTAAACCTGTACTAAATGCATCTTATTCAATGCACTTATAGACTGCACAAGACACTTTATGGATTGCAATAACACAAGGTCTTCACAGTTTTTTACTGTTTGAATGATTGTCTATGTGATTGTCTTTATGTACTGTATGTTCCTATGTATGTATGCCTTTTTCTAACTGATGGCACCAATCACTGTGTTGACATGGCAAAGTATTGAACTTGAACTTGAACCTGAACTTGAAGATGGCATATATAATGAATTGATTTTGTACAGCTTTTTTCCCTTATTGAACCTTATTGCATAGTTATCCTGATGTTTGGTATTTGTTACCGATTGGTTCATGATCCATGTCATATATAATACATTTTAAACACTCTGAATGATGTAATACAAGTGTATTAATTTCAGATTGGTCCAACAAAACACCCAACGTTATTATATTGCATTATTTTTTTCTTTTAAGATTGTCAGTGTAAAAACTATTCAAAAAACAACAAAGTAATCAGTGTGCAGTTAACACTGATACAGTCAGGGTCATTTCATTTCTCGTGCTTCAGTCATCCAATATCTTGTGCAATAGCCAAAAACCCTTTCTTCATGTACAGTACTCTGTCCCATTACTGAAAACCCTTCTGACCTGTGGCCGGTTTAGCTCAGTTGGTAAGCGGGCCCACATATATACAGAGGTTTATTGCTCGACGCGCAGAAGGTCCAGTGTTTCGAGTCCGACCCATGACGTTTTTTCCTGGATGTCTTCCCCCTCTCGCTCCCCTCTCATATCAGTCAGCTTTCCTGTCCAATAAAGGCAGAAATGCAAAACTTCTGATCTGAGTAATGGTTATCAAATTGATCACGTGACGTGTCAGCAAACATTTCCATGAGTGCTCCACAAGTCTGCTGCAATATACAGTAGATTCGCATTCATTTTTCTAAATATGTGTGCAGGTGAGCCTGGTCTGCCAATCAGCTGCAGCTGAGACAGGTGTGGGCCATGGCTAACGAGAGCATAGCCTGCCAGGTGTGTTCATTGACAACAGCTGGAGCTTGTGTCTAATTACATTCCCACCTTTATAAGCAGTGTTGTGCTGGACCTTCAGATGACGGCCACACACCACAGACAGAAGGAAGCTGCTCGTGAGATATTGTTGTTTTGACAGTGTGTTACAAACTCTGAGCACCTGGACTGTACACCCGAGAGATGCCGGGCACCAAGACGTACGTCAGAAAGGGTGTGAATTATGTTACACATGTGTCTGCAGGTCCCGTATACATACACGATCCTGTTGTACGTGAATCGTACGATGCGTAGGGTGACCCGCACAGGGTGGCAGCCAGACCTGCTACAATATGACAGGGAAGCCTCACCTTGAACTACGATTCAATCTGTTTCATTATATCCAATTATGGAGGCACATTTTGTTTAAAAAAAGTACCTTACCTTTCTTTTATTTATATTTTACTTGTTGTCATACCCAAATACAACCTGTTGTTTCTCTAATAAAAGCCGAGGCCATTTGACTTCTCGGTAACACATTACTTGAAGGTATCTACACAAGAGTGACATGACACGTCATGAACACATAACACTGTCATGACACAGTCCTGACACATGAACCCTAACCCTAACTCTAACCCTATCCATAACTTGTCATGACAAAAACGAATGACACTTACTAAAAGAAGCGTTATGCCATAAACATTTATGACTGTAGATACCTTCAAGTAAAGTGTAATCAAATTCTCAGTATAACTTCAGTCTTCAAAACACAGTATCTTGTGCAAAAATCTATTTCCCCGACTTCACTCCCTCTCATTTACTGAAAACCGCTGGCCTGTGTGCTTGTGTCATGTGACCACAACATCAGTGTCAACAAATAGAACCATGAATGGATCCACATCTGTTTGTTTCATATTAAGAGGAATCATCACCTTATCTTTTAATAATACACCAATTATTACAATGTACCTTCACTGTGACCGGAGCTGTTGGTCCTGATTGAGTACTTGTTCTAGTGAAGCTTTTATCAAATCAGTCACGAAACTGAAATTAAAAAATTAAGCTTGCATCCACTCATTACATGTTCTCGTAACTAAAACATTCTGTATTTGAGTTCATTTAAAATGTCTTAGATTACCTCAGCTTAATAATCCAAACCCTGTGTACATATCTAAGCCTATCTAGGTGTAAGATGTGCATCGTCATGTACAGAATACTTGTCCATTAGTCTTTTACACACGTCACTATAGTGCACAAACCTCCCCCCTGGCACTGCGTGCATCAGTGTTGTTTTAAACAGACGTTATTTTTCATTTGAATGGCGTACAGTCTCCTTTTA
>NW_023396225.1:0-4013 GCF_008315115.2 Sander lucioperca
CAGCTATTCGTGTGTTATTTTGGCTCTCTCTTTTTCCTGTCTTTCTCTCTCTTTCTTCTTCTCTCTGTCCTCTCTTTCTCTTTGTTCAGCCCCATTCTTTTTACATATTATTTCACATTCATTCAGCTAGATGCTTTTTCGTTCTATGCAGTGTTGATAATAATACAAACAGTATTTCTTCTTGCAGCGTTTAGTATCTTCATTTCAACTGTCATCTTTGACAGTAGTACAGTTACAGACTGCCAGCGTTTCTCTAACAATGTATTTTAGCTCTCACTTGGGTAATGCAGGTCAGCTTCCAACTCTAACAATTTTCTGATCAGCAAGTGATCAGTGCCTGAGCTTTTAGATTTTGATACTCTGTTTCATAATTCTGCATTGTGAGGGATTATCGAGTTGAGAACAGATACTCAGACCTCACATGTTCTCACGTCTTTTGTCATGATTCAACTGTTGAAGCCAAACAGTTCAGTTTAGCATAAGTCTTTAACTGTTTAAGGAAATCATACGTATTATAAAACGATTTCCACTTTTCAAACTATTCTCACTACTTCAACTTTCGTCTTATGATTTAAGTATGTCAACAGTTTAGCTTTAGCACTTCAGCTATTCAGCATTCCACGAATTTTCCGCAGGAAATGCATTTTCTAGTCGTTTATTCCCTTTCCGTACGTTTTTTTGGCTTCTGTAATTCGCATACATAAGCTATTATAAACCATTAAACTTTTAAAATGTTCAGCCTTTCAGCTAATGATGGGACTTCTTCACGTTTTTTCTACTATTTATTGTTTAAACATATTCGCTTTTATGACTTTTTTTTAACATTGAAGTCAATGAGAACATGCTTAAATTCTTAAAATTTCTTCCGCTCCCAAAATTTTCAGCTCCTCATCCTTCACTTAGAGAGACGCCAAACCAACTTTAAAAGGTTCACAAAATATTCAGTTATCGGGCTCTATCTTTCAGTTGGATCTTTTACAGTTTTGTAAAAAGATGTTTAAGTTGTGATCATTTCAGGATTTTTCTGTGTTTCTAGGGAGTGTGTATTGCGTCTGGCCAGAGTGGATGATGTCACGTTAGAGTGTAGCAGCTTAGAAAAAAGCTGTGTCCCTCGTCGTATACAGATTGCTCTCGGCCGCCCGGACATCATCTACTGTCCCATACACAGCGTGTATATCAATCAAAAGAACGTAGTACGTGTGGTTGTCTTAGTTTCAGCCATGTGCTCAGTTTGCAATATGCCTTATACTGTTGGCTCGCTGAGCTCCGATGCCAAGAGTTCCACATCTCTGTTCATCCACTGCCTGTTTACCTACTGCACATTTCCTGAGCGCAACGCAGAGCGAACACTTTTTAAAGCGCGAGATGCCCACATTTTTAAGGTACCAACATATTTTTACAGAATACGTTCACAAAGGTCTTGTGGCTCTAACGGTGAAGTCGGTGTTTCGATAGCATGTACTGTGTGGATTAGCAGGCTTGTTTGAAGGCTTGTTTGAGGGTTCTCTCACAACTGTCTGTCCTCAGCATTAGCAAGGTGCAGTGTTATCAGCAGGTGACACGGGCGTTGTGGTGGCTGAGCTACGCTGTTATACACACGTATGCGTGCCCATGCACACGTTCACAGACAGCAGCGAGCAGTCTTTCAGCCCTTTTCAGACTGCTTGCATGTCTGTATGCCTTTGGTGTGGGAGGCAGGGGTTCCAATCCCACTGTGGTACATCCTGTCAATGTGTCCCTGCCCAGATGTTATTTCCTTTTCCGCTAGTTTCGCACTACTGTCAACTTATTCTTACGGATTTAAGCTACTCAACCATGTTGCTTGGGCAATGCAGCTAGTGACGTTTTATAGTGGGCTCTCCGTAACTGCTGCGATCGATTGCAGCTATTAAAACCATTCACGTTTTTAATGTTCAGCGCGTGCAGCTAATGATAGGACTTCGTCAACTTTTTCTACTATGTTTACTTTGTTTTAAATATTAAGCGAGCTTTTCCGGTAATTCATTCAACTTTCCTCGTTGACAGTATTACAGGTCATCTTCCAGCTTTTCTAACATGGATTTTAGCTCTTCACGTGAGTAATGCAGGTTAGCTTCCAACTCTAACACTTTTCAATCATAGTGTAGTGGCTATGATCACATGACCTTGACATGGACGACGGCTGGGTCAAATCTATTCTGCTACTTAACTGATGGGTCCGTCAGCAGAACACTCCATCCCCTAGCATGTTGTGTTCTTTCCTGTTTTTCCTTTCTGTTACTTGTGTTCGTTTTTTCTTCTAGGACACGCCTTGGCGTGGGCGCACCCAGGTTCGCAGCCCACTTTGAGCCGTGTTACATCTGACTATATAAGCGGAATGGAGTTGCTTTGGATAAAAGTGTAAGCTAATGAGATGACGTACATGTTGTGATAATCTATAGCTTGCCACAGCACTTTTCACCAGACATAAAAAATCAGGATATTTGTCGGTCTTTTCGCACACACAGCGCACACACACACACATCACACACGCAAACACACACACACACACACGCACCCACCCAAAGACACAAACAGACAGACAAAAACAAAACACACATGCAACACACACACAGACAACGCACACACAGACACACACATATGCACACACACACACACACCAAAAACACGCATGCTTGCACACAGCACAAGCACTATTGCAGACACGAACACACACACACACAAAACACACACACACAGGAACACACAGACAACACACACCCACACACACCACACACACAAACACACACACACACACACAGACAACCAACACACATACGACCTACATACACACACAAACCATAACACAAACACACAAAATGCAGAACACCCACCACACACACATACACCCAGCAACACCCTATGCAGAAACACACACGCAAACACACACACACACACACATGTCACACACACATGCAAACACAGAAACACACACGCACACACTTAGGCAGACACACACACACACACTCCACACACAAAAACATACCACACACACACACACAGAAACTACGCACAACATACGGTCATAATTACCATGACAACACTTTCACAGACAGTCAAACTTGAATTACTACAGGCCGTAATATGAAAATTTAGTCTATACTTTAGTGTTCCATCTGCTTGACTGTCTCTGCTCTTTTGATGTTCTGTCTGTCTGTCTGTCTGTATGTCTCTGTTCTCGTCTCGTCTCCTGGCCGTATCTCTATCTCTGCGCCGTACTGCTCACGGTCTCTCTCCTCTCTCTGTTCTCCCTGCACTCTGTCTGTCTCTGTTCTCCTGTCTCTGTCTGTCAGTCTCTCGTTTGTTCTCTCTGTTCGGTACTCGTCTGTTCTGTGTCTGTTTCTGTTTATTGTGTTCAGCACTCATTCTTTTTACCTAATATATTCACATTAATATCAGCTAGTTGCTGCCTTTTTAGTTTATGCAGTGTCTAATCTCATACAAAGTATTTCTTCTTCAGCCGTTTCGGCTAATCATTTCAACTTCAGCGTGACCTATACGTTCGCTTCACGCTTTCTAAACAGTGTATTTAGCTCTTCACTTGGGAATGCAGTTTAGCTTCCAAACTCTAACAAATTTTTCCTGAGGTGAGCGTGTGTGGTCGATTTGAGCTTAAGATTTCGTACTCATGTAGTTTCATATTTCTGCATTGTCAGTGATTATTCAGTTAGAAATATACTCAGACCTCACAATGTTCTAAGTCTTTGTATATTCAACTTTTAAGCAACAGTTCAGTTTAGCATAAGCTGTAACTTTTTAATGAAATTCATACGTGTATCTAAAACGATTTCACTTTTGCAACTATTCTACATTACTTCAAACTATCTTAAGGAGTTATAAGCTATTCACAGTTAGCTTTAGCAATTCAGCTATTCGCATTCCAGCATTTCGCAAGGAAATGCATTTCTAGTTTAAAATACAATCACTCAATACTGGTCTTTATTGGTATTACTGGAAGTCTTAATTAGCTGTAGCCTGCTTTTCCATTACGGTTG
>NW_023396226.1:0-4004 GCF_008315115.2 Sander lucioperca
GATTGTTGTTCCCATCAGTCACTTAGGCACAAAAACATTGAAAAATTGGTCCAGTTGATAAAACGGTAGTTACCCTTATGCACAACAATTTGGTGATAGATAGATGTTCCGTAATAGGTGTGAAATGACCTTGAACACACACATTTATCTGCTGTTTAAAGGTGATATTATGTTCTTTCCAACGCTTCTGTGTCTTTAAACCGGATGAACTGAAGCTAGCTTTGAAGCAGGGCACCACCTTGTTTAATTGTATCAAGGAGCAGGCAGCCAAGTCAGAGAACCACAAACTCCAACCCAGACGAGATGAGAACCAACAACTGTGGAAAGGTGACAAAGCTTTTCTTTATTTATTATAATGCATCTCAGTCTATATTATGGCAATGTGTCCCATAGTGACTCAATCTGTTGTACTGAAGTTCTGTTGTGTGTTTCAGCCTAGCCCAGCTGGATGAGAAGAGAACGCCTTTGAACAGTTTTGGTGTAAACACCATCTGAAACTGGAGCAGTGTCTGCAGCTACGCCACTTTGAACAGGACTTCAAGAGGTATATCGTAGCTCTTCTGTCTGCTCTCTGTCTGCTTGGACTGCAACCTTTCGATCTCGTCTGTGTCTCTTCTTATACAGCTCAAAAAACTACTTGCAATGACTCTGTTACCGTCCTTCCAGACACCTCATGTTCAAAAATGTCTTTGGTTTGCATTATGTCTACCATTGATCATATGATATGATCATTTGAAGTCTGGAGTGTTGATATGAGAAAAATAAATTATTTCCAGCGTGATAAGTGGGTAAATATGATTTTCTCAGTCTTTTATATTCTGTCTGTCCCCTCTTTGGTCTCCAGGTGAAAGTGTCTCTAGACAGTTTGATGGACAGTCTAACCAGCTATCAGATACCGGGGATTGTGTGGCCAGAGTTGAATACCTGCTAAAGGACCTGAAAAAACTAGAGGAGAAGGCTCTGGTCAGTCAACACATACACATACACAACAACACACACAACACACACACACACAACCCCCACAAAAAAACACATAGGAGAGAGAGAGAGAGAACCAATAGGAGAAGGATCGCTTTGTGACCGGCGCGGAGGAAATAGCATCCAGTATGATTGGCCAGGCGCGAGATAGGCATATATCTATGTTCACAGGCTATACGTGACACTTACGCACCTGGGGTGTGTTTTCACTGTCACAGTAAAAGACGGCTTATTGCTGAAAACACCTGGCTGTTATATGCTGCGATGCGGAACGATGTGCTAGCAAAACTGCACGAAGGACACCAGGGTGTGGAGAAGTCGAAGCGTGCTCGTCGTTGTGTGGTGGCTTGGACTCTGTCAGCAAGCAACTAAATGGGCTCAATGCACAGCATGCATACAAAGAGCGGGAAGAAATCACAAAGAGCCACTCATGCCATCAGAACGCCCGAAAGACCATGGCAAAGTCGTTGCAGACTGTTCCGACCTGGTGACATGATATGATAAATGTAACTGTAGGAAGCTCCTCCCTCATACAGTAGGCTACACATCAAATATGGTAAAAACAGCTGATTTCTCCGGCCCCGTACCTGGTTTTCTGTGTCGCTCCATATAGCGTACGCTGTGGATTTCTCCTTTTGAACGATTCCTGCACCGATGTGAACCTCTACAATCGTTCGTTCGAGGAGAGCTATTCAAGCACAGCATTCTGCTTCCGTGGCTGACGAGCGCTGTCAGGCCTCGGTCGCCGATAGTTGGTCCAATTGTTTGCCGCCTCGAGCCCCTCTCGCGCGCCTAGCCGTTCTGCCGGACATGCGCAGGGTAGTGCTGGAGCTTGAGGTGCGCCCTTGCGATTGCGCAGTGCAACACCCCGACCCGCCAACCGGCGGCCCCGGCACATCTGCGCGCTCTCAGACGCATCGGAACGGGATCCTCGGTGTTGTCGGGTGGCTCGCAGGGCACTGCTACTGGCGTCCACCACCTACCTGCTTTTCGCGTGACAGTCTAGGAGTGCAGGGAGCAGGCTCCTTAGGGACTGCTTTCCGTCTTATTTACGGGGCTACGGAGGATTTAGTCCTACACCTGTGTGTGGACATCACGCGGACCTACCTGCTCCTTCCGGCTACTGCATTACTTACTTCCATATTCAGTCTACCCTGCTCGTCAACCTCGTCTTCACAATGCCCTCAAACACTAACACTGCGACCAGTCACACAAAGCACCTGGGTAATACCAAATTCATGAATCTGGTGCTCTGGTGATTCTCGGCACGCGGCTTCCTCAGTGCATTGATCTATATTCTAGCATATCGTAACAGCTGCCGCAGCTGAACACTTTCTCAAAACACTCCGTCTCCATGCCTGAAAACAGGCCCTGTCGTTTGCACGTATTTCACCAATAATCAACTAGGGACCGCACCGGATATTTGCGTCGGGTTGCTGCCATATGGGTGGCAGTGACGGCCGGGGCTCGCCGCCCGACCCGCCTAGGCAGCAGACGCGGGCTCTGACGTGACGTTCGACCGTCTCGTGGGGGATAGGCGCCGAACTGTGCGGAGCAGCGTGGACCGCGCTAACACCAGTGGCTCTGGTGGGTTCTTACTCTAGGCACAGTCTCGGTTCTAGACCATACTCCTGGATAGGTTGGACTCTTTTTCTTCTCCGGAGTTGCACCAGGGTGTGCAGGCGCAAGTCTCGCGCCGTGACAGGGTCGCCTCCCTACGCTGCGGGTTGTGAACACTTCTGACTGTTGTTTGATCGATTGCGTATGCACCAACCAGAGCTTCCGCGTATTCGCCTTCTTGGCGGACTTGCATGGAGCCTGTATGGGGCTCCCAGTGGTGGACTCACTAGTTTCTGACGCTGCCTTCTCCCGCGCCCCGTTGGCAGGTGCGGGAGATCACACATTGAGAGCGCGGGTTGGATTGGGCGGATACGGCCTCCCTGATCTAAACCAGAGTGGTTGTTTGTTGTTGGACTTCTGTCGCTAGTCATGGATGTCTATACGAACACAGTTCGAAATAGGGTGCTCTAAGTGTACTGGTACCAGGCCCCTAGGCCACAGGTCAATGATCGCTTTTATAATCGTTTCATCTGATCTGAGCAGTAGTTTTGGACCTCGGGTGAAGAGAGGGGCAGAGCGTCACTGATCCACCATCTGGTGTTGAGTTGTCGAGGGTGTGGGCAGCACTCTGGACGACCTGGTCAGCCCAACGGGCGTGTGCGGGTAAATGGGACGTCTGGAGGATGGCCCCTGTAGACAGACTTGCAACTCACACCTCCGGCGGAGCTTTCGTGCATCCTGTGGAGCTGGGGGCATTGACACCGCGTGGCCAATGTCACAAGTTTCATTGCTGCTAGCTGCGGCGGGGCGCTGTGGTCATTATGGGTCTTAGGTGCCTCACGGGCGGTAACCCACGAACACCGTGTGGACACTCGGTGGGCCGGGAAGCCGTCCGACTGAACGAAGATGCTCTTTCGTGCGCTGTGTATCCAGCGGCCTCGGAGGCAGTTGCCAGGTACCGAAGGGCCGAAGGGCTGCCGGCCTCGGCCGGGACCAGAGAGGCCAACGCAATGCGCCTCGTGTGGGAGAAGTTCGGAGAAGACTGGAGAGACGGACTTCGGTTGGCACCAAGGCTTGCTTCTGCACACTGTTCGCATCACCTCAGGAGGTGGAACGCGGTGCGAACCATCAAGCTGTGTACAGTAGCTGAGCTGGGACGCTGTGGACCTCACTGTAGGAAGGTCATAGGGCCGGTGGTTGACGGCAGCCCGACTTTGAGCCCGAATCTCCTCAAATCCGACGCATACGCCTCTCATGGTTGAGGCTAGCTGAGATGATGGTGGATTGTCAGTCAATCTCCCTGGTGGCAGTGCTGAGGTAGGTATCAACACGCTCTCACTAGTGGCCACTAGCCCCAGGGCTTGATGAGCATCGTCCAGCAATATAAGCTTAACGCTCTGGTGTGTGGAGGGGTTGTCTTGGTTGACACGCCTCTCAACATTGCGTGGCAGTCGGGGACGGTCTAA
>NW_023396227.1:0-3997 GCF_008315115.2 Sander lucioperca
TTGCCAAACGTTTTTGCTTTTTTAATTTAATTCTTTTTATTTATATGTTTATTATTCATTTTATCACTTAATACTATCTCATATTTGTCTTAATGTCATATCTTATTTTATTTTAGCTGTGTTTATATTTTGATTGTTTAAATTGCTCTTTAATGTTTTATGTAATATATTATATACATTATATGTTCGAGGATATTTCAACCTTCAATAAGCTCATCAAACCAATCAAAACAGCAACATATTAAACAGACTTAACATACATGTGCTGATTACTACTTGTGGTGTGTTCAACTACACCCCCCCCCCTTTACCACACTACTTCATGTTCATACTCATTTCATCACTCTTCCTTCTCTGAATGCAGGTATGCAATAACCTGAGGACCCAGACCCTCCACTATAATATGCAAAAGGCAGATTCTGGCCCATATATATAGGCCAATATATTTATATATTGGCGGGTATACAGTACAGTATACCCACTACAGTCCATTAGACTACACCACCAGGGGCGTTTCTAGGACTTGTGGAGGTTCGGGGCTTAGCCTGGACCCATTTAAATAAACTGAAGCAGTGCAAAACGGTGATTGGCTTGCCCAGCTGTAATAACCATGGGTATGTTCATTTCAGCTGGCTAGTTTGTAGATGTAATTTAGATGGCGCCAACATTTGCCTAATCATAACTGGCCTGCCAACCCAAAGGCCACGGTTTTGTTTCCAGATCTGTGGTGGTGACTGATGATGAAAATGTTGAGCATTAAACACTTCATTTCCTGCATTCTGGGTGAATTTTATGCTCTATTTCTACCCTTTTTTGAATGTATAAGCTGGAAATATCTTTATGTAAGGGAAACATAGATTACATCTAATATAAAAACTAATGGAAATATTGCAGTAAGGGCTCTGAGGCATTCTGTATTGCCTTTCATCTATTTATTCTCCTGTAGATCAGCTTTTCTAAGTATATCTGAGTCAGCACACATGTATCGCTAGGCAGCATTTACTCTCCTCCTCTTTTGCCATCTTTGGTGGGGAAGTAACCTCCTAAATGTGCATATGACAATTATCACCTCATGATACATTATTCATTTAATGTATTAATAAACCTGGACTGTAATATTTCAGATGTTTGAGCAGAGATTCTGCTCATGTCCACAACTTCAAATATAACTCATCCCATCGTGTTCTCTGAGATTGGAGGATGTGATATTTTGAGAAAAATAAAGTGATAATAGGCTATTACAAGAATAAGGTCATTATATTTCAGAAAATAATCTACCTGCACCATAGCCTGCTGTGCATTACGTGATTGCTCTGCTGATACGGTAGATCTCAGACCTCCTGACAGACTCGAGCCCCGTTTGGGTCTCTGGTCTCTGAATGAGACAAAGTTTAAGGAAGTGGCTGTACGCTGCTCTACATCGGAGGTGGAAAACCAAAACTATGGCAGAAATACACGGAGCTCAAACGGGACACATCTGCTGCAGCATGTTGACAGCAGAGCGCGTCCTTTATAAACCTGAAGCTGCACAGCTTTTTACAGAGAGAGTGGACACTAAGCGACGCACAGGTCTGCTTCAGAGCTCCGTGTGTTTGAGTCTGAACCGTAGACTGGAAATGTCACGTCACAGGAACTTCCCACTAAAACATTAGTATTGCGCTCCTAAACGTTGCGTTAGTGGCATCAATGTATTATACTGATTTGGCTATGATTCCTCCGAAAATTAAACCTTTCACAGAGCTTTCCTCACGTAGAGACGGTTGCTAGGTGATAGCAACAAATACAGCTCTGAGCGGACCCCGCAGGTAGCTGCCCGTTGTATTCGCCTCAGCAAAAATAAACTGGACAAAGTTACAGTTCAAACATGAGTTCTACATGAAAAAATTTAAGAACGTAAGAACTGCAAGTGCGTTGGAAAATACTTTTCTTCTTAATTTTCATGTGCCATTCTCGGGCTTTTTAATTCTATTATAGGATACTATAATAATAAAAAAAAATAAAAATAAAAAAAAAGAGAGAGAGAGAGAACATTCATAAAACATTCGGGGCTGTAGCCCCGGCAAAATCGGCTGACACCGCCTCTGGCATTGAGAACTTTGGACGTGTACAGACAGTTTATTAAAAAGATAGATTATATTAGACAATTATATTATTGTCTTGGGAGCTACTGTCTACCTACCGTTGAAGTGTGGTGATATTTTGAGCCTTTTTTAGTGGTATAAATAGCAATTTGTTTTTACTTTCCCGTGCCCCAAATACTAGTGTTGTAAGCTAATCAGCGGTCCCGCGCTAGCTTGTTTCAAGCTACACACACCTTCGATTAACATGAAATCATGTCCCAGAGAACGATCAGTGGGTACACATCTGTTATTAAACCCCTAGGTTCGTTTTGCGCCGGAATTGTACATTAAAGCAAGCACGGCAGCTATGTTTGGACAGCACATGCTCAACACAGACGCAGTTCAAGTGTTTTATTTTAATTAACCTCCCAGTACGGGAGCATAAAATACATGAAGATATGCATAATTCATTTTCAAAATACATAAGAACATTCCAGGTTGTACCATGTTTCCAGTCAGGATGTCTTCTCTATGGCTCCTCTATAAAAACTCATAACTGGCAAGGGACTTGTGTCTTTCTTCACGTTTCTTAACTATCTGTTCCACACTTTGAACCTGATAATGACCTCTGTCACAGCAGACATGTTGACTTGTCATAGTAGGAAAGCACAGCTGATGATACACGATGGCTCAATTCCATCTAAGTGTCCGTAAGTCTATTTCAGTGCGTCAGCATCGCCTACCATACAGGCACTCGTCCTAAGTGGGATGTTGCAGCCACCATTACAGTGGTTGTGAATAACTCACCTGTGCTTTTTCTACTACTGTGCCAATGTCACATGTCGGCCCTGTTGCGAAAACGTCCATACGTCCGTTAATCATCCTTGTCAGTCTGAAGCAACTAGCAGCAGAACAGATATAGACTGTAGGTTCACCTAGTCCTAGAGAGTAGGAGGAAGTAAAACCAGTTTGGTGGTGCATGATGTCGCAGAGTTGCTCAAGAAAAAAACCAAAGGATACAATAGAGTGTGGGCGTTATCTGGGTGACTGTCTAGTCAACTTACTGTGTTTTGTGTGCTGCGGACAGCCATGGTCTCACAGATTCCGTGGTGGCGTACTCGAACTGTGTGAAAATTTCGTGGACCCATCACGGAATTTCGGGCGATTCCGTGAAGCTGCCACAGATTTGAGTTCATTTGAGTGTTTAAGGTGCATCGTGTTCATTTCACAGAATTCGGGAGGATCAGGTTGGTCTGCACATATCTGGTGCCGAGATCACTGTTGTCACTATGCACTGAGCCCGTTTTGTAACGGAGTCAAGAAGTCTGTTAATGTTCACAAGGCCAAGAAGATTTGTGTTTTATGCTTGTATTGTATACATGTGTTTTTGTCTTTTTGAAGCACTTTGTGCACCAAAAAAGTGCTATATAAATGAAATCAACTTCAAACTTTTGGTCTGGTCTTTCATTTTTAAGAGCTACATAAAAATGTTTGGTTTGATGTTTATGTTATTGCTTTGTGTTTGCTTTTTTGATACAACTGTAATAGTCATACATGTTGTACTACTGTCTGTTTCCAGCAGGTGCAGCCTTTGTAGTCAAACACTGGATAATTAAAGCAAAACTGCATCATTGAAATGCTGTTGAAATAATGTGAAATATACATAGATTTAATTTAGTTTTATTGTAATGGACCAGCTTAAATGTAACTGTGCATTAACTTCTATAATTATACAGTTTATTACAGAGAACCTCTGTCAATTCACCTGTTTTAAAACCCCAATAACTTTTAATAATTAATTAATCTTGCACACCACTGTTTCCCAAAAACATACAAATCAGTTATTCAGAGATAATTCAGATCTTACATGTCTGGCGTAAGATCTGAAGACTGACGCTGTGCATTTGCTGGAAACAGGAAGGAAATGTCTGCACCTT
>NW_023396228.1:0-3959 GCF_008315115.2 Sander lucioperca
TTTTACTCACATAAACTCCTAGTACCTTTCTAGGTGTTTCTACCTGTTTAAAACCCCATTCCCCTACTTCCACCCATGGCACACCATACTGCGTGATCTCAGATTTGTTAACATTAACCAAAGCTCCTGAGCCCATCTCATATGTTCTCAGATGAGCCATGACCGCCTTCAAATCTTTTCCTGAATGCATGAAGATATTTACATCGTCTGCGTATTGGACAATTTTAACTTGTGTATTAGATGTTACTTGTATACCTTCAATGTTATTATCTGTCGTTATCAGAGCCGCCAAGGGTTCTGCCACTAAGCTATACAGGAAAGACGACAGAGGACAACCCTGTCGAATAGATCTCTCTAACTTTATGGGACCTGTCAGTAACCCATTACATTTGATTTGACTCGTAGCATTCATATACAAACATTTAATCCACTGTATAAGTTTTTCTCCAAACCCAAATTTTTCCAGGGTGGCAAAAAGGAAGTTGTGCTCAACCCTGTCAAAAGCTTTGGTTAGATCAATTCCCAGCCACAAACCATGCGTTTTTGACATTTCTCTGACGGTGTCTTTAACAGTGAGAATGGAGTCTGCTATATCCCTCTCCGGTATACTATATGTTTGAGTACGGTCGATTATTGATGATATAACTGTTTTGATTCTGTTTGCTAATGTCTTGGTCAAAATTTTATAATCCGTGTTCAAAAGGCTTATGGGTCTGTAATTATCCAGATTATTCCTGTCGCCTTTATTTTTATAAAAGATATTTATCACTCCTTCCGTGAATGAGGCCGGGATTTGGTTTTTGCACTCCATGCATTGAAAAACAGTCGCTAATATTGGAACTAGACGAGCCTTGAAAGCACTATAAAATTCAGACGTTAACCCATCTTTTCCGGGGCTTTTGTTTTTGTTCAAGCTATCAAAAACATTCTCAATCTCTTTATCGGTAAAGGCAAAGTCACACCACTCTTTATCTTGTATACTCAGTTTTCTTGTCAGGGATGCTATCGCACGGTTCATGGCTACCAAATCACTTGTTTGACTTTTAAACAGTCTTTCATAATACATCTGTGTATGACTCAATAGATCTTCCACATCAGTGACTATTTTACCATCCGTTGTAACCAATCCTTGGATACAAGTTTTTTTCTGTTTTTGTTTTTCTAGAGCCAGAAAATACGCAGTACATTTTTCCCCCTCTACAAAATGCTGAACTCTGCTACGAATAGCCGCCCCACGACATTTATACTCTTCTATTTTATCCAACTGTTTTTTAATTAATTGATACTTTTCCGTACTTACTATACCTAAATTATCCAGCAGTTTAGTTTCTTTCATCAGTTCACTATGTAATGTTTTCTCAAGTATAGTTTCTCTCCATCGCTTTTCTTTACCATAATTGATGCACCTCCTTTTAATTCTGTTTTTTAACTCTTCCCACCAACTGAACACATCTTCTGCGAAGCGAAGCTCATTCTCAGCATTACACAGAAATTTATCCATACTGGACACAAAATCTTTAACTGATAGAAGACTGGCATTAAAACACCACAGCCCCCCTTTTGCCCTCAATACGGTTTTTCCAAACACACATGTAAAATGACTATGATCACTCCAAGAATTCTGCTTATAAGAGGGACATGATATGAGCTTCACCAGTGATGTTGAAACCAAACACAGATCTATTCTAGATTGTTTTAACACTTGTAGTACCATTTGCCTTCTGGAAAAAGTTCTCTGCTTCGGATAAGTTGTCCTCCATACATCACACAAATTATTTTTTCTCATTAATTCTTTTAGCTCATTTCTACTCACATCCCCCTTAAAAATATTATTCATGGATAAGTCATTTGGAGTTTGTGCCACATTAAAATCCCCAAAAAACAACATGTTTCCACTGTACCATTTGTGTAGACTTTTGAAAAAAATCTTTCTCTCAGTGTCCACGTTCGGAGCATAGATATTAAGTATTCTCAAAGAACAGTCATTGTATTCACAGTCAATTATGAGCACTCTTCCTTTGTCATCTTTATACACAAGTTCTGGTTTTTTTACCTTGTCGCTTTTGATGAGTATCGCCACACCACAGGTTGCCCCCTCTCCGTTGTTTGTAAAAACATGTCCTTGCCATTGAGATGTGGCATATCGGACACATCGGTCATCCCATTTGGTCTCTTGAAGAAGTATAAAATCACTATTCACAGTCTTTAAAATGGAATCCATCTTCTCAACACTTCTCAGTCCATTGATGTTAAGGGAGAAGAAAAGCAACATGAATATGGTTATTGCAAAGAGTGTCATAATAAAATGAATTAACTGTAGGCTATTTTATTATACCTTTTTCCTTCATTTGTTTCTCTTTTTTTGCACGTCTGGCTGCCTTACTTTGAGCCAGCCTTGCATTTGCTGGTATCATATTTATATCCATGTCTTGCTCTGAATCTGATATATCGTCAAGCACTACAACCATCTCTTGACCACATGGCACTGGTTGAGATTGTGAATCTGTGGCATCATTGGATACAGCGGCCGGGACAAGGTCAGACAATCCCACAGCTGGATATGGAGGAATAGAAAACACCTGCAGTGCATTCCCTCCCCCCTCAGCGCTTCGTGTCTCCTCACTCACACGACTCTCACTGCTCACTGATTTTACGCCACTGGCAGACATCAAGTCTTTTTTGCCCCCTCGTCCAGATTCACTCACCTGCTCTTGTCCAGCCATTTCTACCTTTCCGCTCTCATTAGTGAGCTCATTTTCATCAGATTCAGACACTATTTCAGCATCAGATTCTTCCTCACTCTGGTTACATATACAGTCATCCAAAATGTTACGACACACTCTGCATCTAGTCATATTCACATTACACTCACGTGCATAGTGTCCTTGGATCCCACATTTATGGCACATGAACTCCGGGCATTCTCGAAGAATATGGCCTGGCTGAAGACACATCCGACATACTCGAACCTGACGATCATGGATGACCCTAAAGTATTCGGTCCCCTTGGCTGTAGCAAACCTTGTTGAGTAAGGCAGTGACTGTACTTGGTCGGAAAAACGTACTCGAACAAACCTGGTCCCATCTGCAATTTTTGTCCCCGGCCACATTCGTCGCTTAATTGGTGAAGTTGGAGTAACTCCCCAAGCAGTTAATTTTTCATGAATGTCTTTGTCCATTACATATGCAGGCAGATTTAAAAATGACACTACCAGTTCATCATTACACAAGTCTTTAGCTACAATGCTAATGTCCCCTATCTTGAAGCCGTCTAAGAGTCTTCTTCTTCCTGCTTCACTGCTCAATGTCATTTCAAACTTTTTAGGACCGATGTTTCTGCAAGCCAATAAGCCACCACATAGAAGTCTCACACATTGAAGTAACTCCAACACTGGTACGTCTTCATTTCCCAATATCTCAACTTGAACAGTTAATTTCTTTTCATATTTTACCTCAGTGCATTTGTCCAACTGTTTTGCTGGATGTAAGTCACTCGCTCTGCCTTTATCTATCTCCAGCTGCGCCAACTCCCTCTCACTCGGCTGTAGCTCTGTCACTTTTCCTTTGTTTGTCTCTGTTGCCGATGTTCCGTTTGATGTTTTCTGTACCATGCCAGGTTGTCCTCCTTCTGCTTGTGTCTGTACCGTAGTGACCCGTCCATTATCATTATTATTCAGTCCAGTAGCCTTCTCACTCGTAGTCTTTGTGGTCGCCATTGTCTTTGCCAAAACAGTTTGTACGTTCACTCTCATTCCCTCCATTCAAAACTGTATGTAGAAAAAAAACAAGAAAAAATAAAGAAAAGCTGTCCCCCAAGCAGTACAAGACTGCCAGGGGGCTAACTAAAGAGAAGAAAGAAAAATGAACCTACACACACGTTTTGCACCACCAAAAAAAAACAATTTTCCTCTCCTACAAACTTTTCCCTCTCCTCACACACGCTCTGCTGTTCTCCAAAT
>NW_023396230.1:0-17500 GCF_008315115.2 Sander lucioperca
CAGCCTTACAGTGGTTGCATTGCCCTGTTGGCAATTATTATTCAGCCCTCTTCACTGTACGTTGTCTAGAGTCATTCAAGCACACCAAGCACTTGTCCTCTTCCGCCCCCACAGGTTTTGGGAAGGGGAATGTCCACATTGACAGTTTCGTTATATCTCTTCGACACAGATCCGCTACTCGATCTGGCAAACTTGACTCTGCGGTTTACGACAGATGGTGGCCGCAAAGCGAATGCCGACGTGGCGTTCATCACCCTGTTACAGTTGATGACCTCGAAACAATTTTGAAACATTATTTTAGGACAAAATAATCTTTGATGTTCTTAACATACTGAAATATAGTAGCAGGTGAGAACAGTACTTAAAGGAGAAAGCTCACCTTTCTTTTGTATTTTTCTGTTGTCAACAGACAAGAAAACCACCTGAAAATCTTGAAAAGACCAAACCAACAAATGTGGTACCTTTGTCTCTCCATACATTTTTGTACTTCTTTCCTAAAACCGCTGGGCACTGTAGGTTTTTAGGCAACGTGCTCAGAGTAAAAAGTGTCATTTTGGTATGGGTGGCCAATTTCAACTTGGGGGATTTAATAGGGTTAGGGTAGTGTAGGTTAGCTTGGTGAATATTTACAGCGCAGAACCTCAAATAAACCTTGGCCTGTCCTGCTAGGAAGAAACATATTCTGTGCATGTTGTTTTTTTGGACACATGGAGTGTAGTAACATACTATCTTGTATGCACGCCTTATGGAAATTGATAAGGCATAGAGCTGCACGTGTGAAGAATTCTTTTGTAACCGTAGTCTATTCAAAAATATTAACACTGTGAGATAAAGCAACCCTGTAATAATTAATGCAAACATAAAGTGGTCTAGAGCATCTTACTGAAATCGTTATTCTTACCTTAGCAAGACTTGTGTGGAAGTATATCAAATATATCGACAACACCGATGTCAGAGTTGACCTCAGGACCCCCAGGGCCTGTCACTGTGGGCAGCCAAGGAAGGCGGGCTACATTATCTAGATCTAGTCCAGTAAGGTAAGGGTTGTCCCCCGTTCACTGTGTATATCCCCCCGCGCTTCATCACTGTCTACTGTACAGGCCCTGAGTCTGAAAGTCGGCCTGATGTACTGGCATTTGCTGGGCTCCTCGTCCCCAATCCATTCAATGCTTCTCCGTGTTCCGCCTGTCATTTGACCTATACAAGCACAAAGAAAACAAGTTGAGGTGGTGTGGGGAGAAAGAGCCGATGTTAGCCTCTTCCCGAGCTTCCCGTTTATCTCCCAAGGAGGATGATTGATATACTGTCCTACCTCTGTTTAATTGATTGTTCAAAGCAGCTTACAAGACCCCAATAGTATTCTGGACTATGCGACACTGTGTCCTTATGGGACTCACGTTGCTTCCCCACGTGTCCCAAATGTTAACACTGTCATGATTTTAATAGGTTACTTTGACACCCTCCAAGAGGTGGAAGGACAAGCACACTTATTGTACTTCAAGTGTGGTTTCCAATAGCAACCCCTCACCTCACCACTTGCATCCTGAGCAGACAATCCACTCTGAGCGCACAAAAGGCACCTGTAGATGTGGAGATAGAGGGGAACTTAACCAGGAATTATTGGGCCTGCTTTCGGCTGGTCCAACTGGTGAATTCGTTTTGCCGCTGTACTTGAATTACCAATAGAGTCCTTTGTTATCACTTAGTATCTTGTTGCACATTATTAAGTTGGTGATCTGCTCAGTGTTTATCCTTATGTGCATGTGCTTATTGGTACTTCGCATCGAGTTTGCGGCCAGCAGCCATAGGTCCGGTTCGGGGCATCTTTTAGACTTTTATGATTATATTGTGTGGTTACAGGTATTAACTTTTTCCACTTGTGTTTTTACTTGTCTTGGACCTCTTACCTTGTCATATTAACCTGACTATCAGTGTCTCATCGTGGGTTAGTAGTACTGCCTATTAAAAAACGGTGTACGTCTTCATGTGGAGCTTGGTCTGGAATAATTTTCCAGTCATTTTGTATTTACAAAATCATTGCTGAGAAATCTTAAAAAAACGCAATGTCTCCAAAAAGAGTAGAAAAAGGTACAAACACACAGACAGGTTGTAAACAACCACCCAAGAACATTTTCCCTTATAGGCATGAAGTGAGTGCACGCCCAAATGTTGGCAATTATCCCTCACTTTTACACAGAAACTGTGCCGCACTGAGCAGTAACTAGGTAGGTCCAGTCACATCTGCAAACTGCGTTGATGTGGTTATACATAGTACATTTTTGTTGATGCTAGTTTACTGTTCATTATTGTTTTCCTCTCTTCTGACTTTGATAGACCTGACTGACTCCATACTTTCTGTACTAGATCCTATAAGTGCCTGCAAGTTGACACTATCGACCATAGCACATCCCGTTACAGAGACTGGAACATTTACATAAATGGCATTAAATGAGTCGCCACTAACCGGGTTAAGCTCCTATTATACCATTCAGCAGTAAATCACGGTTTGTTCATGTTAATGATGAATCCACTCCCGGCACGCTAAAGTTGCCATGGCGTTCCACAAACGGTCATTGCTTGGAACCACTTCTATTAACCTTTAATATGCTTCCTCTTAGGCAGTATTATTGGAAACCTTCATTAACTCTTCAACTGTGTTATGCACGATGATACCCATTATACCTAACAATCAAGCCGGATTAAACCGTCAGAGTTTATTTTAAACCTAAAGCTGCCAGGAATACAATTCCGTGGAAAATGACCTACAATTTCTGATGTTACATCAACAAAACCGAGTTATTGTGCTGGGCCCCTAAACAACCTCCCAACCTCATTTCTGGACTATGCATTGCCGTGGCCTCCAGCACTACTGTAGAAATCTCAGAATGTAATTTTTGAGTCCAGGTTATATCCTTTAATACCCACTTAAAACAAATCTCAAACAGCCCTTTTTTTCACACCTGCGGAACAATGACTCAAAATTGTAGTCACAATCCTGTCTCAAAATGAGGCTGAAAAACTAGTCATGTATTTGTTACTCTCACGGCTTGAACTATTGGTATCCTTCCACTATCAGCCCAAACTAAGTCCCTTAAGCCCGTCCCAGCTGATCCAGAATGCTGCAGACAATCACGTGTGCTGCCAAGAACAAAAAAAGAGATCATATATCCGGTAAGTAGCTTCCTGCATTGGCTTTCCTGTACAATCTAAGATGGAATTGAAAATCCTCTCCTGACTACAAAGACTCTTAATGGTCAGGCAACCATCATATCTTAAAGAGCTCAATAGGTACCGTCTTGTCCCACTAGAGCACTGTGCCTTCCCAGAATGCAGAGTTACGTGTGTTCCTAAGTCTCTAAAAGTAGAATGGGATACCAAAACCTTAGCTATCAGGCTCCTCCTGTGGAACCAGCTCCCAGTCCTGGGTTGGGAGGCAGACACAGTCACCACATTTAAGAGTAACTCTCTTACGACAAAGCGATAGTTAGAGGAGTGAGGATTTTCAGCAGGGAAGGGTTAACTACAGACAACGGCCCCCCCCCCCCTTTTTGTTTTGCTCTTCTCTGCTTCCGCATAGTCGATCAGATTCATATAACAGCTGGCTCAGGGTTTGCCTATGGACCAGCTCTATTTTGCTGTTACTCGTTTTAGCATGCCGGGGAACAACCGTGAGCTCTCTCTCTTTCCATCTTTGGGCACTCATGGCCTAGAATGCGTTGTTACTGACTTTAGCTCTGGACTGCTTATTCCCCGGAGGTTCCCTTAGGTGTCCTCATCGCCCAGCGCGCTTGTCCTTGGATTAGAAGGTCAACTAACTCTGTTGCATCTGTCGCTGTTGTCCCTCCGCTCTGCTATGGCCTGCTTCACCCTGCAGTTCCCTGCTACGCCCCGCAGTGTCCTGATACCCCCGGCTTAACGCCCCGCAGTGCCCTGCTACGCCCGCAGTGCCCTGCTATGTCCTGCAGTGCCCCGCGATGTGGCCCTCGCAGGTGCCCTTCTACGCCAGAACTACTCTACCAACACTATCATAGTTTCCCTTATCTTTCTTGTCCCATAAATTGCCACTAGTTATTGTACCTCCCAACCGGCATCGTCAGACGCCCACCAATAGCCTGTGGTCGTCGCGAGTTCTCACCTAAAAGGAAGTTTTCCTCACCTACACGCAAGGAAAATGAAAATTGTAGCGGGAAGTCCGTATAGGAGGCGGAGCCAGGCTAACGATACACTGCATCTTCTTGAATTTGGATTACACAATATCCACCACTGACACACACATCACTGGTCCACTACTCAAAATCTAAATAGAGAAGTGTGTTTTTTTCACAACCGCTGAACCGAGCGAGCATTGACCCAAAGAACGAGGTTTAGCATGTTCAAACTACAATGATCGTCGACGTCTGACCAGACTTAATTTATCCGACTGCACGTCTTTAATAGGGATTGAATTAAAGGAAATTCAATTTAGTCATTTCAAGGGGGCCCTGAATTGGCATATTCCTAACATCATTTGCAAGAATTATTGGAGATCAGATTTGAAGCGGGGGCCGGCAAAGAAATAATATGAGTAATGTGCTACATTGTCATTGAGTAAATGTCTTACACAAAAAATGTAAATGGATCGCAAAAAGTGGCTGAAAAAGAATGCAATGCTGGGAAAATAGAGGAGAAGAGTAGAAGAATAGTAGTCGTGTGCCGCCGAATGCAACGAGCAACATTACCATAAAACCAATGTAGACCTGACAGAGGGGTACAAGCAAGTCGCTCGGGCATTGGCATATTGCTTTGACGGGGCGAAAACATGTTTTTGCCAGGCTGCTGTGGCCCATGAGGACGAATTCCTTTTACTGATTGACTGACTCTCCATTGTTGAAATACACATTTTGCAGAGAGCATCAGAAAGCAGACTGCGGCGAGAAAGGCTCAAATTGTCCCTCTGGAATAAGCCTCTTGCCTTCTGTATCAGTTTACTTCAGTCTGTTTGTATTTGTATGTTGGTGACTGTTAACTTCTATTATCTCAGAGCATATTTGAGTTTCTGTTTGGGAGAAGTGTTTTTTCAAGTGTTGGTAGCTAAATATTCTTCCTTGGGCTTATGTAAAAGAGCGTCTAGTTTTTAATTTACCCCAGAGCTCGTGCTGTCCAACCATACATTTGGAGGCCCTGCGTTCTATCGAGGCCCCCTTGTTCAAATTACAACGTTTTTAATAAAGAAAATGACCACGTTTCAACCTCTCCTAAATCATGAATAGTGGCTGCCTGAGATTCAGGCTTTTGTTTTTTTATTGCCATTTCCCTTGTTCCCTCATTTAATGAAAACACAACATCTCCATGAGTTACTCTAAATTCAACCAAAATGTCAATTTCCACAACACGGTCCTCCACAATTTTTTAACATTAAATTTTTTGCAGCTTCCCATATATACAGTATGCAGTATTTTTAGTTTATGATATAAGCCCAAACATCCAAAAAAAAAAAAAAACAACACAAAAAAACACCCTAAGGTTTTTGTTCTCAACCACTCTTTGAGAGTTTTACAGAACGCTGCAGTCTCACACACATTGCGCGACATTCCCACACACCAGCACACACAGAGGAATGTCTGGCTAGTCCACACAAGCATTCTGGGACAGTATGCTCTGGATTGAGCGCAGTGCCCTCCGCAAATAGCCTCGGAAGGACCGTTGGTAGTTTGGAAAGTTTACATTTAAACGTGTTTTAAGGTCAGCAACAAAAACTCTAGCTTAGCTGTCATGGATTTACCGCAGAGAGCTGAGGCTCTTAACCATACGTCCCTCCTATTATCCACGAGTTTAGAAATGCAACACAAAGAAACGGGAATGTGACGACATAAAATGTCCATATTTCAATAATGAATTAAATCCAAGGATGTCTTTATCACATCGTTATTTAGGTGCAGTCTCTAAGTCTGTGCAAACGCTTCTTTTTGTTCCCGCATTCCTTTACTGTATCATCGTCCCATCTGTCTATTTGACAGTCCTGTCAGTGTGTAACGTACCATTTGTTCATTGTCTCTCACAACAGTTCATGCATTCGTGCTCTTTGTGCTCCATAGCTCCATTACTGGGGGGGGTGAGGGGTGTAGTGTGGGTTTTGACGTAGGCTGCGCGTATGTATGTTATTGTTTGGTGGAAACACCTGCGTAACTTACGGTAGTAGGGCGTGTAGACCTCCTTGCCAGCAGGGTTCGCCATTCCATACTCCATCCTGACTGACTGGAGGGGGGGTGGGTTCGTGTGGTTGTTCCTGGGGGCCCACAGTCCCCACCGTTTGGCTAAATAAGAAAGAAATGGGCGTGTGTGGGGGGGGGGGTTTTATTGGTGTCATAAGGTGGCGCTGGTGGTGGAAACAAAAGTTGGGTCTGTCTCTGTAGTCAAGCCCAAAACCAATTGTAATCTCATTTGTTGACAAATTAAAAATAGACTATAATTTGTTTTATGAAATAACACAAGGTTGATGATTGAGAAACAACACTTCCTCCGCCCGCAAATGCTAAAAAAAAGCTGGTGGGCGAGGGGGGGGATGCCCATCCTGTGGCAGTGCCCTCTTTGAATCCTGGCACCATTGCTCTCGAGTCCCTCTCCTCGGGGGGGGGGGGTGTTACCATGGCGGGAAATATTACTTACCACTTTATGTCAAGTTAATATGTATGCAAATACCACACACAGGGAAGGCAGACTACCATAAAAAACCTCCGCCAGTGAAGGCCTCTCAAATGCGCTCTCTGCCCACGAATTGCTAGCTAATTACATTCTCACCAAACTTTCAAGGACAGTTATGAAACCCAAGCAAAACCAGGGTGCCCAAGGTTCCAACACAGCGCTCAGTACTGACAGATGTCATTTGATTACCTTCACCAACTAACTTCACACTCATGACACTTTTTAACTGGAGAGCAGCTATCTTTGAGGGTGCCTCAACTGCAAGTCGTAGCTCGCTGGTGGAGTGTTGGTTTTAGTAAAACAGTGTATCCTTGTTATGGAGGAAAATCTTTTACTGCATTTGGGTGCATGGGTGAATATTTTTACTGACATGTGTGTTTGCTCTGATCTCTTGGCCCAAAAAAAAAAAAAAACAAAAAAAACAAAAAAAAACATGAAAAAATACATAGACTAGCACTATTACTGTCTGCAATGTTAATATTTCAAGAACAGAGGACACACTAATGAAGCACGCTTTCACTATGTAGGAAGCAAATAAGTGAATATTATAACCTGATGTCTGCAGGCCTTGTTTTGTAAACAGCTTGTCAATGTTTCTGCTTAACATTCGGAATACGCTACAAAAAGCCTATATTTAACTGGGATTGTTCTTTTAATCTGACTCAAGTGCTTTTCTCACGTGCCAACTACTGTCCACCGGCACAACACTTATCAATGTCCTACCTGACTTTCCACACATGGGTAAGTAACAATACACTGCCTTCTTTACGTATGGGGCGTTTAGTAATTAATGGGTGGGAGGGCGGGGAAATCGTTCTATAGGTACATGGCCTATTATGATATTGTTTAATTGGTACGGTTCCTTAATTGAGCTCAATTATTTGTGCTATTTGGGGGCGTAGAGTTAGTATTAGACTAACCTGTATTTTCTTTCTAAAAGCCTCCACACAATGGGTACAACAATTATTAAACATAACGAAATTTGATATTGCGTTATACATTATTCCCTAAACAACAATTTATAACTATACTCTAGAGGGACATATACAAACAAAGAGTAACTGAATAGAAAAAGGTAGTCTGGTAGGAAGAGGTCGAGTTGGACTCTAGTTGATTTGTATTAAGTTGTGCCCAACAGCTCTCTTTCATATTCTTTAAAAGGTCGTTTTAAATCTCCGGTGTTGCGCGGTTGGGATGAGTGCAAACTGGGGGTGTGGGTGCCGGTGCTTGTGATTTTACAAATGCAGCGGGTTCGTGGGCCAGCGGTTTACAGAATGGGCAGTGCTGTCTTCAGGTCCCTGAGTGCTTTTCTGCCGTCTATGATGTGGGCCTTACTATTTCAGAGCTTAACAGTCAGTCACGGTGATTGGCTCACAGTAAAGCCGGCTGGGCCAGAGCGTCTCGCCTATCCTCCAGCTGTTTGATTGGTTTTAGCACTCCTGTTAGTACCGAGGATGCCCTCAATGGAGTTGCTGTGCAGTGCCAGCAACATGGCAAGGCGAGAAAGTGACATTGCTCCTGGCTCGCACAGCTGCTAGTGACCAGCTTTCCCTTGCGCATCACCTTCGGCATCCTATTCCTGCCTACCCCCCCACCCCAGCACACTACCGTCATTTCCTTCCTCGCCGCCCCTTGTTCCGCTTCTCCTTTAACTACTCCATTCTCACTCTTCAGCCCTCCTGTGCCCCACGGAGGCACGCGGGGGTAGGCCCTATTAATTAGGCTTAAGTTCATCACTGATATGTGCAAACACACTCCAGTCATTTGGATTCACAGGGAGTCACAAGATGAAAATCCTTTGCCAGATCATATCCTGTAATAACTACACTACCTGAATTTCCAACATTTGCTGGTCATTCTCCAGTTTCACCAGACTAGTGCACAGCTCGTTATTTACACCTCTGAAAAACATATATCTTATTGCTTAAATGCTGGCACCCGGAGTGCATAACATTACTATATGTAGATCTGACCACTTTGGCTAGAACACGATTAGCACAACTCACTGTGCAAATTGCACCCCCACCCATTCTCCCTTGAAAAGACAATGCCCACTATCTGCTGCCCATTGTCTGCAGCCAATACGGAATCCGTTTGCCGCTCAACACATCGTACACACCCACCTACTACTACTTTAATGCAAATAGAACTCCCCAAATTTTTAAAAGTTTTCAGGAGTAAACAAGAGGAAGCAGACACATTGCGGTCTCATCCATAAATAGCATGAATGAACCATAATTAAAGTATGTAAATAATTAACATTGGCAGCAGATAGTAAATTGCTCTTAGCTTTTGATAGAACATCCATTTCCAACCACATGGAACAGGGAGCTTCATGAACTAGCAGACTTTCTTTTAATGATAAAGATGATGATAGTGCACCCTCTCCTGGGGAGCTTGAAACCTGGGGATTTCTCATTTTCCAGATATATTGTGTATAAGCCATCTTATGTTTTGCCTCCTCTAATGCCATACCATGCTCCTTCCATACAGATAACCTGTAACTGCAGCATTGCTACCAGCTAAACCTATTAGCCATACATTTGCTTTGCAGTGTGGGTAAAATGGAGGGCCACGCAGGAACGCAGACCCACCTCTCACTGCAACACATTAGGAGTCACTGTGATTTACATTTTCTCTCTGAATCACTAAGGTTTTGATTTCATTTGAACACAGAATAGCAGTGGAGTGCTGATTCATCAATTACATCTAGTAGCCCACAAATACTATTAAAATTGGAGTTTTCACTTCTTGAGTCTTCAAACGCAAGCGTTTCCATGAGGACTACATAAAGAATCTAAAAGAATCATGGATAATACTACTGGATACTATGTTTAAGAACTTTTTTTTAAGAAACATGTACATACTTTTGTAACGGTTATGACAACATTGGTCTGTAGAGTAACTTGTATTTTTACTGCTTTTTTATTCTAATCCTTCTTAAGAAGACTTAGCATTAAAAACGCTGATTTACTTCTTTTTGCTTCGTCTGATAGCTGGCTTGAGCTGATATAAGCTCTCTTATTTTCTTTTTAAATGATACGTCGCCACGGATTCTGTTATTAAACTTCCTTGGCGCAATTGTAATCTCTATGCCTGATCGAGTGATAAATCCTGAAGACCATGGCGAATCTCCTCAACACTGATAAGAGCGTTACCCCCCCTCTGATATAGCCACAATCAACCTTTTAGAAGCATTATCATTTAGACCACTCTACGCTGGTTTTTTAACACCCTTCCCGCAGAATACTGGAAGTAGGAGAAAAAGTCTTGGCAAGCGCAGTTTTGCATAATCTTGATGTATGTCTGTGTATTTTGTGTGGGTTTTGAGACCTGGGCCTTTCCTGAGAGAGAACCTGGATGAAAAAACACGGAAAAAGAACACAATGGTTGCCCCGTTTGGTATGCTAGTGGTTTCCTCAAAGAAAACGGAATAAATTGCTCATTTGCCCTCAGGATTTTCTTTGTATGTCTGGAGACATTGAAAGTTGTAAACTCCCCCTGAATGTCTTTTTCTCATGCTTACGGACAAGCTGCCTGCATACTGTATATCATTTGCAACCTGTTTGCAATTCATACGTAAACACACACTTGATAAAAGAATATATTTTTCCCGAATGTGTTGTTAGGCAACGTAATGGTACTGAAAACAGACACTGCACTGCTTGCTAATCATTCTCATTGTATGATTGGAATTTTGGCATCATTTGATTATTTTTCTCTATTTTAAGAATTTTTACTCCTTAGAGCGCAAAATTGTCCGATACCATGCATTCTGATTCAAAAATACGGTTAGAATTCTAAGATCAAATGGTGTAACCATCTGAATTAACTGGATTAGCTTTCCCACGCAGCAGGAAACATAAAAGACCGCTGCTTTAAGCTGAATTTCTACATTTAGTGCTAATTGGAAACTTACCAAAGTGAACATGGAGAAATACTTTAAAAAAAAAAAAAAACAAAATATATATAATATTCCTGATATCAAGTCCAAAATGGTTGTTAGGTAATAGTATTAAAACCCATTTAAATAATCCCCGCTCTCGAGGAATCTCTCTCATTTAGGTATGCATGAGTTTTTATGTCCTTCAAAGACACCCATGCTTTGCAGCAACTGTCAACGATCGGCAGGTGCCAACGCAAACATCCCGATTACTTCGCACAACCAAGCTACTCATACTGATCCCAACCTGGTTAAGATGGTGGTTAATCTGTGCTTATTCGCGTCACCTTCCCACTGTACCATCCATCTATTAGACTGCCACTGCATGATTTATCCTCACAGCTATGCTTTTCTCTACTTTAACAAGAGGTCTTGGGCACAAGTTATTCCCCTCACTTGCTGTTAATGCGCTAATCATTTACAGCATGAGACGGCTCGCCCGCACAGGCAGTCGAGAGAGCAATTCGGGAGCTGCTGGAATTGTTGGATTCTGTGAAGCAGTTCTCTCTAGCTAGCAGCCAGGCCTCCAGAGAACTACCTCTGCCACTCTTGTAAGGTCACGCATCAAGATGTGTGGTGGGGGGTGTTTTGAGACCCCCCGAACACACACATCATTACCTGTCCATCAGTGATGGCGCGCTCTCGAACAACCTCCTACCTACCAATTGCGCCCAGCCCTCAATAAATAATTCATACGATTAGGAACATTGAAGGGCACATGCTCAGACAGGGTTTTGCTTTCACTTTCATTTATATGACTGATAAACGAAGATGGCTTTATAAAGCTTTTGTTTGTTTGCAACCCCACAGGTTCAATTGAAGACTGCATACTGGTTTTTTTGGCCCTTTTTTCTTTAGTCAAAGCACTGACCCCACCTAATTACTCTCAATCAGTGAGTAACATCCATGGCACATTTTTTTTGCCAAAAAACCAAAAATTTGCTGCATAAACGAACACCGAGGCTGCCTTTTATTTGCAGTTATAAAACAAATCCGGGTGCATTTCATCACCTCCTTCTAGCTATGACTCCGGGCTGATGTCAACCCCGAATCAGTATCTGTTAATAGCTCACATATCTTGTGCCTCATTAACGAGGGCTAATTTTTTGCCATGCTACCCACAGAAAGGCCATCAGGGTTCACAGGCTCAGCCTTCCCCCCCCACCCTCCACATCCCTACCACGTAACCCCTCTCCCGACACACGAGCATACCCCTTTACAATGATGCCAGATAAAGGTGGGCTCTTATGTCGGGGCCATATTGCATCAAACACCTCATGAACACACAAATATAGGCTTGAGTGGTAAAAAGTGAGTGTAAAAAAAAAAATGGAGCAATAATCCACTAATTACGAGCACAGTAAAACATCAAAAGAAGTAGAGATAAAGCAACAAATACCCAGTGTGCATGTTTCCTTACAAGAAATGTGATTTGTTTGTTTCCCACAGGCCAGTGTGAAATGATCAATAGCAAGATATATGTATGACATGTATTCGAACACTAGCACTATAGCTTTCCGACCGAGGGCAGTTTTTGCAGTCCTAGACACTACATCCCTAGAACGCTCGTTTTTTTCTCGTGATCCGACTGGACCATGTGTGGATTTTCAAGTCACTCTGGCCGCAGTTCCTGTACCTCTTCGCTCCTACTTCAGGCAGGTCTTTTCCTCTCTCCTTCCCTTTTCAGCATCAGAGGACCTAGGTCCACAAGTTCGGGTTTCCGTACCAGACCGACCACACGGGACAATTTTAGAACTTTTTCCACACCATCTTATTCATCACTCATTCCACTTCTTGCTGGACGTTGTAGGCAGAGAATGACTGCTTTTGATTTCGAAGAGGCATATGCAGTCATTGCGAACATTGATGCCGAATTGTTCAATTGTGTTTCAAGGGGTTGTTTCGGGTCTGTAGTTGAGAAGCTCCATGAATGAGGCAGCAGCCAGTCCGCTGACAGCTCGCGACAGCCAGCAGGCGCCTGCCCCGGCCGCGGAGTGAGCTCTCGTCGCTCGTCCCGTCATGTCTCGCATGGGAGACCCCGAGTAAGCTGCAGGTCTCTTCAACCGGTCTCGTGTAAATAAGAGGTCTTTATTTCGCCGTTGACGGTTCGTTTGTTGTAGCTAATATCACACCACATTTTGGAGTCCATCGTAGAGTCATGGTAACGGGTGTACAGGCGGGGTGTCTTGTGAGTTGCGACTACGCCACAAGCGCTGTCTTGCTGCTGGGCCATCCTTCAGTGCGGCTCGGGGACAGTCCCACACTCACACACATCACACACAGTCACACACACGTCACACACAACACACACACCACACACACACACAACACACACACTCACCACACACACACACACACACACACACACGTCCACAGCGCAGCAGGCAGAGGCGATAGAGACGATACCGTTCTCTTCGGGAGACTTGGTTTTAATTGATGACAATATGCTATATACAATAGTGTAGTATTTAGTCATACTTTTTTTTGTGTATTTGTTTGTTTGATATAGTACCCACTATCAAAGACCGTGGTGCCGTCTGCATCAGGAACACTCCGCTTACCCCTCCTACCAGTCCTCTGGCCACTGGCAGTGCGATAGCCAATGGAAAAAACGGTTTTGGGGTAGATAGTGTCTAGTAGATCTGTTTCTGAAGTGGACGTCTCCTATAATTCATTCCTGTACCTACTGTGGTCGGAAAGCGGCTATTGTTGAACGTTTGCTTGGACTGATCATGTACTATGAAAAGCTTACATGGCTATGGAAATGTAAATATGTATTAATCAGATTTGTCTTTTCAGTCAGAATCATTGTCAAACAAAGAATATCCAGTACAGGACTACGCTTATCCTCTGTGTGAGCGCTCTGCACGCTGCTCACCCATAGTACGAGAGTGTTCCTTTAAATACATGTATATTATAAAAAAGATAAGTTACACCTCCACGTGGTTACTCTCCCTTGTAGGGGTTTGCCCTCTTTGGTGGACGAATAGGATAGAAAAATAACTATTTGCATATATAGTCCGAACTGCTTTTGCCAATTTTGACAGCCCTCACATAGTGTATGCAGTCAATCAGCATGCCTGTGGTCAGCACAGGTAGCATTATCAAGCCAGCCATTCGTCCACCCAGGGTTAAGTGTACATAAAATGTTTGACTGAACCTTTTTCAGGCCATAGTCATAATCTGTTCACATCACTATAGATGAGCCCGCCTTGTTTGCGATCGGCACCTTGTATGTACACCAAGATGCAACCGCAAAGTAAGGGAGTAGTGACGAGTGTTCCGCTCTTTTCCTGAGGACCAACCATATTTCAGTACCATCCCCACGACTGACCATTGCTGTTCTTTCTACTGCCGCACTCGAGTATTGTAGAAAATGGCTTTACTTACACTCGATTAATTACTTCCGGGCCAAAAATGTTTACAGGAGATTTTTTGTTATGTGATATGGCACTTCGACACCTACGTCAAATCTATGAAAATCAAGTTTGCAGACTTTACGGCTCCTTACTTTACGGGCTCCTATATTGAAACATATCTGACTTTCATCAGTGACAGCTTTTGTAGATTGTCACTTCAAACTACAACACTGTTTTTTACAATACCAATAAATACACTGTTTTATTCTCATCTCAGACTACGCGTTGTGCTTCCGTTAGCACCATGCATCCATACGGGTAGGTTGCCTGCCAATAGTGCTTACCATGAGACCACACACTCCTGACGCTAATATGCGAGAAACTGTTCCGAGTTTGTAGTCTATAAATGTAATATAGTTTATAGCAAAGTTAGAAGTTGACTATGTTTATTGCCTGTCTTGAATTTTATGTCAACATACAACAGCCATAACCGTACTGTTGTAAAATGTGAATGAATGAATGCTGCGGCTCCGCTCTCTGACCGGACCCCTGCGGGGTCAATGTAGGTTTCCATGGAAATAAAGTCTGGCAATCTTGGTGTATTTCCATCCATGACTGCGGACGGCTGTCGTTGCTACTCTGCGGCACAGGCGCTCCGCGCGATCGCATCCCTCCGAGCAGATATGCAGGACTGTCTAGGTTTTGCCGGCCGCCGAAGAGCTCCGCTAGCAATTCCTCCCACGTCTGCAGATAGTGCGGGACGAAGGTCGCACAGAACAACACAAAACAGCTGGTTAATTTTCAACATCAAATGACACCGTGCTCCAGCGATCATATTCCCTGCACTAACCTGAACACGCAGCACGGAGAGTTGTTCCCCTCGCCTCTCGTGATGCAACACACTTCGAACTCGGCGAGATCTAGTGGATTCTCTCTCGTGACGACAGCTGTCAGTCAATGGCCGCAGCCGTCACGCACACATCCGGACCTGGTGGGTATTGACGGACGGCGGCGTAACACGAGCCGATAGCCTACGCATTCAAGCCGGTCCGCCGTACCGCCGTTCCGCCTATCGGTGGAAATCCATGTCAGTCAAAACTCCGTCGAGCGAATTGTGACAGATGTGACATGTCTTCAACAGACGGGATAAGTAATTGCATTCGTGTACGTTTTAACAGGGTACCCCAGGATCTTGCAGTTACATTTAAATCTTTATTAATGACCTTGAGGATAAATTTATGACAACTTCACAGCCATATACTGAGAATCTGTGTGGATTTGTTTTAGCTGAGAACAAGAATGACTTTACCAGGTATGTCACTGACATGTAATAAACAGTTTATGATATACTCAACATCATCTTTTAGTTCGACAATAGCTTGTACGCGTGTTTGTACTCGAGATACATCAATAATTATTTGTACATGCATCGCTCTTATGCTATAGACTTAAAAACAAAATAATAGATGATAAAAAATAACCTGTTCCATTATGGAAGTGTCACATTAGTTCCACACTGTCTAGATAAGATATATATAATGTATCTATATGCCACTGTAAAGGACAATTGCTCAGTGATTGTTTCATCCGTCCTGCTAGGCGTCTAAGCTGCTTATAGATCAGCGGCAGAAGAGATTGGGCTCCGGGTCGTCACCGTCGTTGATCCGGCACATCTGGTGATACGCGTCAAATAGGCTTGTGCATTTTGCTGCGTGTTCAAACATACCCTACCACGGTGGAGCAAGCCGCCGCGACACCGTCATCGTCTTATCACACCGCTCTCTCGTCCTTGCTAGCTGATGCAGGAACCGGCAGCATGCGGGTGACGGGTCGTGCGCAGCTCCCCGTGGTGGCGTCGTTTTTCATGTAGCGACTAGACTGACTAGCAGCCAGCGCTCACCGTGATCCGCTTTAGTTGTGCAACCGCAGCCCATGCTAATCAGCCTCGTCCGCATCGCTCCTGCTGGCGACTTCAGACACTTGCGCCTAAAACTCTAACCGCCCGAGCTATGTCAGCTTATGACACGTGCGCGACGTTTTGTTTTCTTTCCTGAGCACTGATTGAATTGCGCCACGAGCTGGATGTTTTCGGGCCAGAGCTTTCGCACCAGCTGTCACGGAATTTATGATAAAACACCAGGTTGCGCCGTTATTATTGTTATAGCCTAGCTACATAGTCGCGTGTCTGCGCACCCAGCACTCACAATCGATCATACGGCCAAAAGTTGTGCAACTTCTCTCTCATTTTTTCCTATTCTTCATCGACTCTCAGATATGCATTTCTAAAATCTTAATTGATGGAAATCCGTCGAGCGACGGAGAACTGTTAATCCCTGCCAACCCTGTTTGTTTACTCCACACACATCACGAGTGAGTGAACGCTGAAAACTATTGTCAATAGCAAACTTGTCAATTGCCAGAAACAAATGATTGCTATTTTTAGAGCCCATTATCTGCCCACCCATAGTGAGGTTAGTTTTGTTCAGAGGTGTTGAAGTGTGTCTTCCCTGGATTCAATCTCATGCGTATTTTGACTGCTTTGTGCTCGATATTGTAACCTGCTGTGTTCGAGTGACGTTGAGTAGTTTGTACAGTATACTCTTACAGCTCCCTTGCGATTGCGTGTGTGCATATACATGGCCACCTATCTAGATATTAGCCACAGTGCTTTTCCTCCTATTGCTGCATAAACAGTACAAGTGCACAGTAATTCATCTTAAAAACTGCAGACCAGACATGATTATGTTCTCTGTCAGAGTCATCATTCCTTTAATACGTATAAAAAATCGATGTTGCTTTTTCCCTGCCCCATGACCATGGACTCTTATTGATCAAATGAACATATTGTCTACTATTACAGGGTCCAGAGTATAGCCGCCTTTCTTGAGCGTGTGCCTACATTTGCTCAGCTGGATCATTCAAGCTACAGTCTCAAAGGACTTGGTCAGCCTGGCGCAGTCATCCGCATTGCTCCACCCTCCTTTTCTCAGGCACCTGGGGAATCTTTTCTCTGTTACATTCTGCGATCTGTCTTATTTTAGAGGTTACAGCACTGCCTAGTGGCGAACACATATAAGAGTCACTGCGCTGGTTTTAAAGCGAGCCGGCAGCAGGTGTGCGACAATGTTAGGCATGTCTGTATGTAGCTCAAAAAGCATGATCTGATAACATCATCCGATACGTCTACTTGCACATGCTACACAAAAGCCAATTTTCCATGTGGCCAGCACATGCCGTGCACTCTGCTCTGGGGTTGCTCTGTGCTGCCATTTCTCCACTGGCCTCGCTTCTAATCGCAGTGGGCATACAGTCATGTCACTGTGGTTTCACTGGTTGCGAGGCTACCCCGCACTTCTTCACTGTTTTCTGTTTGAAAACTCTACTGTTCAACAAAGTGCAGTTCCATGGAGCCCTGGTGTTTGAATACTGAGCATTCATGAACCTGCACATGAACTATGACACACTAGATAGGCTCTTTGTTTCATACCTTTTCTTCTTTTCTCCCTGGCTTCTACTA
>NW_023396230.1:22500-54990 GCF_008315115.2 Sander lucioperca
ACTCACCCAGGTCGAAGTCGTACATGCAGTAGGTCATCAGGATGTCGTGCAGCAGCACCAGACCCGGGTTGTCCATGCCTTCGTAGAACCGGTTGGTTCTGTCCGTCCGGTTCACGTCTTTCTCTGAAGACAGCAGACGGCGTGATAGTCAGAGAAGCATCAGATCCTAACAGAGTTATCTCAGGACACTTTACAGACAGAGTATCTACAGAGACTCTGTAACAGCCCTTCTTAAAGTCTGGACCAAGGAAAGAAAGGTCTGAAAGGTTTTTGGGGAGTTTTCTTGGTGTGAGGCGAAGGTCAGAGGTCAGACGGGGTCTGCAGATTGTGAAGCCTCTGTGTGCTTTTCTCTGTTTTATTCAGACTAGTTCAGTGCCCGTTGAAGATGAGCCTGTTTGGAGCGGGCCGATTGCTTGGCCTGTGGTATTGCTGCTTGTAGAATTCTTCAAAACCAAATTGTAGCCCACAATGACTTACAGAAGGACCCCAAACCACTTCATATGCAACTCCCCTGTATAGCCTACTACTGACTGACCTGACAGAGAACGCTGCAGATTCAGAATGTAATCACAAAATATCACAATGACCATGTGGAGTCATCAGACATTAGCCTCATGGACTCAGGGCAGTGGTCTACCCACCTGGACCGTTATGAGAACTAATCAGCACAGACACAGAGAGAGAGAGAGACACACACAGAGAGAGACAGAGACAGAGACAGAGACAGAGAGAGAGAGACAGAGAGAGAGAGAGAGAGAGAGAGAGGGAGAGGGAGAGAGAGAGAGGGAGAGGGAGAGAGAGAGAGAGAGAGAGAGAGAGGGAGAGAGAGAGAGAGGGAGAGGGAGAGGGAGAGAGAGAGAGAGAGAGAGGGAGAGGGAGACGGTGCTGTCTCGTGCTGTGAAGGAATAATGTCAGAGATCAGGTGGTTAGAGGAGGTGGATGTAGGCTACAGCTCACAGCAACGTAGCCTACATACTGCCGGCTGTGGTTGATATGTAGTGTTGGCCACTGGCTTTAGTTGAGCTTCCTCTTAGCTAAATAAGACATGGAAAAGCGTAGCGCCTTTTTTTGGCCAACCTTAATCCACAGTCGTGCTGTTCCTTTCAGCTCCAGGAGAGTGAAGACTGGTTAGTTTGGTATATCCAGCAATCACGGAGCTAACGTTGACTAACGTTGGCTAACGTTGGCTAACGTTGGCAGCAGGAAAAGAGCCAGAGGCAGTAACCCCCCCACTGCAGTTTACAGTCAACAGCAAAGGTTAATAGATCAGTTATCAAATATTACATTCCTCCATGAATCAGTGAGTCATTGATAATAAATCAGCGTGTTAATGTGAGTATGTTCTAGTGTCTCCTCTCCTCTGGGACAGGAAACTCAACGTCTTTGAGTTGAGGACAAAACAAGACGTGTAAGGTCATTATCTTGGGCTTTTTGGGAAACACTGAACCACATTTTTCACCATTTTCTGACATTTTAGAGACCAAACTACTGATCCATAGCCTAGAAATCTAGACCCCACTGGCAGCAAATTACAATTGCTGCTGCTAGGGGGGTCTAGGCACTCTCCGTTGGCTTGGGAGCTGGAAAAACCAACTTCTGGTCAGGCCAATAACATTGTGTATAGAGTGGGTGGGCGGGACCTATGGCTGCTGCTGCTGGTGAACAGCGGTCTTCTGGAAGACTTGGAGTTCAGCTTTTCTTTGAGAAAAGAACAAAGAACGGCTCTGAAGTCATTCTTAAAAAAGGAAAACGAGTTCAGAGTTTAAAGTTTAATCTATCAGCTAGCGTTGCTCTGATTGGTTGGAGAGCTATCCTATTGGTGCAGAGGGAATGTGAAAGAAGTTTATCCCGCCCCTCGGATTGAGCCCAGCCAATGGGGAGTTCCCAGACCCAACATCTGGATGGGGGTCAGACCCAGCATCTGGATGGGGGTCTGGCTGGTCAGGCTAGCTGATCCATTCATGCAGAAGGTAACCTGGTGAGGATACTGTCGATCAGCTGATGTTAATGAGGGACCCACCTATCAGACTCCCGTAGTCTCTCAGTCTGGAGTTAATGGGGGACCCACCTATCAGACTCCCGTAGTCTCTCAGTCTGGAGTTAATGGGGGACCCACCTATCAGACTCCCGTAGTCTCTCAGTCTGGAGTTAATGGGGGACCCACCTATCAGACTCCTGTAGTCTCTCAGTCTGGAGTTAATGGGGGACCCACCTATCAGACTCCCGTAGTCTCTCAGTCTGGAGTTAATGGGGGACCCACCTATCAGACTCCTGTAGTCTCTCAGTCTGGAGTTAATGGGGGACCCACCTATCAGACTCCCGTAGTCTCTCAGTCTGGAGTTAATGAGGGACCCACCTATCAGACTCCCGTAGTCTCTCAGTCTGGAGTTAATGGGGGACCCACCTATCAGACTCCTGTAGTCTCTCAGTCTGGAGTTAATGGGGGACCCACCTATCAGACTCCTGTAGTCTCTCAGTCTGGAGTTAATGAGGGACCCACCTATCAGACTCCCGTAGTCTCTCAGTCTGGAGTTAATGGGGGACCCACCTATCAGACTCCTGTAGTCTCTCAGTCTGGAGTTAATGGGGGACCCACCTATCAGACTCCTGTAGTCTCTCAGTCTGGAATTCCTCCTCTCCTGCTCCTCGCTGACTGACTTCCACTGCAGCTTCATCCTGAAGTACTCATCTCTACAGAAATACACAGATATTACTGTAGTACTAGTACTCATCTCTACAGAAATACACAGATACTGTAGTACTCATCTCTCTCTCTCATTTATATATATATATATACACATATACATACACAGACATTAACTTACTAGAGTATTTAAACATCTCCAAGCAAGGCTGGAACTCTTTGAATAAGTCATAATTAGTTTCTATAGTCTTCTATAGAGATGTCAGAGGGACGTCTTCCAGTCCAAAGATGTGACATGTATTATAAAACAAAGACTGCTGATTGGAGAAGCTGTGAGCTGACGTCATCTCAACAATCAGTCACTGATTTCTGCTGACTGATGAACTTACGTTTTGTCTCTCTGGAGGACTTTCCTCTCCTCCAGCGTGCTGTCCCACGGGAAATATCCCAGCAGGAACTTCCAGGCTTCCTTCCTCACCGCGTGACAGAGTCCCTGCAGGGGAGGAGACAATGAGACAGAAACAATGTGACAGAGACAGACATGATGAGACAGAGACAATGATAATGTGATTTAGTGAGACTATAAGACAGGTGATAGGCTGATGATAATGTGGCTGTTGCTGAATAATTTTTAATCAGATAAAGGATGTAGAGGGTTAGAGAAAGGAGAGGAGTACTGAGACTATGGAGAGAAGGACAGACTATGGAGGACTGAGACTATGGAGAGAAGGACTGAGACTATGGAGAGAAGGACTGAGACTATGGAGAGAAGGACTGAGACTATGAAGAGAAGGACTGAGACTATGGAGAGAAGGACAGACTATGGAGGACTGAGACTATGGAGAGAAGGACTGAGACTATGGAGAGAAGGACTGAGACTATGAAGAGAAGGACTGAGACTATGGAGGACTGAGACTATGGAGAGAAGGACTGAGACTATGGAGGGCTGAGACTATGAAGAGAAGGACTGAGACTATGGAGGACTGAGACTATGGAGAAAAGGACTGAGACTATGAAGAGAAGGACTGAGACTATGGAGGACTGAGACTATGAAGAGAAGGACTGAGACTATGGAGGACTGAGACTATGGAGAGAAGGACTGAGACTATGAAGAGAAGGACTGAGACTATGAAGAGAAGGACTGAGACTATGAAGAGAAGGGCTGAGACTATGGAGAGAAGGACTGAGACTATGGAGGACTGAGACTATGAAGAGAAGGACTGAGACTATGAAGAGAAGGACTGAGACTATGAAGAGAAGGACTGAGACTATGAAGAGAAGGGCTGAGACTATGGAGAGAAGGACTGAGACTATGGAGAGAAGGACTGAGACTATGAAGAGAAGGACTGAGACTATGGAGGACTGAGACTATGGAGAGAAGGACTGAGACTATGAAGAGAAGGGCTGAGACTATGAAGAGAAGGACTGAGACTATGGAGGACTGAGACTATGGAGAGAAGGACTGAGACTATGGAGAGAAGGACTGAGACTATGAAGAGAAGGACTGAGACTATGGAGGACTGAGACTATGAAGAGAAGGGCTGAGACTATGAAGAGAAGGACTGAGACTATGAAGAGAAGGGCTGAGACTATGAAGAGAAGGACTGAGACTATGAAGAGAAGGACTGAGACTATGAAGAGAAGGACTGAGACTATGGAGGACTGAGACTATGGAGAGAAGGACTGAGACTATGAAGAGAAGGGCTGAGATATGGAGAGAAGGACTGAGACTATGGAGGACTGAGACTATGGAGAGAAGGACTGAGACTATGGAGGACTGAGACTATGGAGAGAAGGACTGAGACTATGGAGGACTGAGACTATGGAGAGAAGGACTGAGACTATGGAGGACTGAGACTATGAAGAGAAGGACTGAGACTATGAAGAGAAGGACTGAGACTATGAAGAGAAGGACTGAGACTATGGAGAGAAGGACTGAGACTATGGAGGACTGAGATTATGAAGAGAAGGACTGAGACTATGGAGGACTGAGACTATGGAGAGAAGGACTGAGACTATGGAGGACTGAGACTATGAAGAGAAGGACTGAGACTATGGAGAGAAGGACTGAGACTATGAAGAGAAGGACTGAGACTATGGAGAGAAGGACTGAGACTATGGAGGACTGAGACTATGGAGAGAAGGACTGAGACTATGAAGAGAAGGACTGAGACTATGAAGAGAAGGACTGAGACTATGGAGGACTGAGACTATGGAGAGAAGGACTGAGACTATGGAGGACTGAGACTATGAAGAGAAGGACTGAGACTATGGAGAGAAGGACTGAGACTATGAAGAGAAGGACTGAGACTATGGAGAGAAGGACTGAGACTATGGAGGACTGAGACTATGGAGAGAAGGACTGAGACTATGGAGAGAAGGACAGACTATGAAGAGAAGGACTGAGACTATGGAGAGAAGGACTGAGACTATGGAGGACTGAGACTATGAAGAGAAGGACTGAGACTATGGAGGACTGAGACTATGGAGAGAAGGACTGAGACTATGAAGAGAAGGGCTGAGACTATGAAGAGAAGGACTGAGACTATGGAGAGAAGGACTGAGACTATGAAGAGAAGGACTGAGACTATGGAGAGAAGGACTGAGACTATGGAGGACTGAGACTATGAAGAGAAGGACTGAGACTATGGAGGACTGAGACTATGGAGAAAAGGACTGAGACTATGAAGAGAAGGACTGAGACTATGGAGGACTGAGACTATGAAGAGAAGGACTGAGACTATGGAGGACTGAGACTATGAAGAGAAGGACTGAGACTATGGAGAAAAGGACTGAGACTATGGAGGACTGAGACTATGGAGAAAAGGACTGAGACTATGGAGGACTGAGACTATGAAGAGAAGGACTGAGACTATGGAGGACTGAGACTATGAAGAGAAGGACTGAGACTATGAAGAGAAGGACTGAGACTATGGAGGACTGAGACTATGAAGAGAAGGACTGAGACTATGGAGAGAAGGACTGAGACTATGAAGAGAAGGACTGAGACTATGGAGGACTGAGACTATGGAGGACTGAGACTATGGAGAAAAGGACTGAGACTATGGAGGACTGAGACTATGGAGGACTGAGACTATGGAGAAAAGGACTGAGACTATGGAGGACTGAGACTATGGAGGACTGAGACTATGGAGAAAAGGACTGAGACTATGGAGGACTGAGACTATGGAGAAAAGGACTGAGACTATGGAGGACTGAGACTATGAAGAGAAGGACTGAGACTATGAAGAGAAGGACTGAGACTATGGAGGACTGAGACTATGGAGAGAAGGACTGAGACTATGGAGGACTGAGACTATGAAGCCCACTGACCCCTTTGAAGATGAGGTGTTTGAGCTTGGAAATGCTGAGCATCCTCCCCTCTGGATCCTGGTGTTTGGTCCAGTCCTCTGCTGACAGGGGGGGCCGCCTGGATACCTCCGGCCTCGGGCCCAGGTCCATCTGAGAGGGAGGGGGACAGACAGACAGGTAAGAGACACAGACAGACAGACAGGTAAGACAGACAGACAGGTAAGAGACACAGACAGACAGACAGACAGACAAACAAGAGAGACAGACAGACAGGTAAGAGACACAGACAGAGACAGGTAAGAGAGACAGACAGACAGACAGAGACAGGTAAGAGAGACAAACAGACAGAGACACAGACAGACAGAGAGACAGACAGACAGGTAAGAGAGACAGACAGACAGACAGACAGGTAAGACAGACAGACACAGACAGACAGACAGACAGACAGAGAGACAGGTAAGAGAGAGACAGACAGACAGAGACACAGGTAAGAGAGACAGACAGACACAGACAGACAGGTAAGAGACACAGACAGACAGAGAGACAGACAGGTAAGAGAGACAGACAGACAGGTAAGAGAGACAGACAGACAGGTAAGAGAGACAGACAGAGACACAGACAGGCAGAGAGACAGGTAAGAGAGACAGACAGGTAAGAGAGACAGACAGAGACACAGACAGACAGAGAGACAGGTAAGAGAGAGACAGAGACACAGAGAGTGAGAGATGAACAGACAGAGAGAGACACAGACAGACAAACACACAGACAGACAGAGAGAGAGAGACAGACAGACAGAAAGAGACAGACAGACAGAGAGAGACAGACAGACAGACGGAGAGAGAGACAGACAGACAGACGGAGAGAGAGACAGAGAGAGAGAGAGACAGACAGACAGAGAGATAGACAGACAGACAGACAGAAAGAGACAGACAGACACATAGACGGAGAGAGAGACAGACAGACAGACTGGAAGCCAGTAATAATTCTAATAATAATAATAACTAGAGATGCACCGATAGAGCGGCCGGTGACCAGAATTGGCCGGTTTTCACGTGCTCGGCCATGACCGGCGACCGGCAGGTCAGTCTGACATATGGTGATGTCATGCTGGTCAACGCTCCAATTAACTGACAACATAAGTTATACCAGTTACAGTTCTCAAGGACGCACGCACACACGGACTCCACAGCACGGACGCCACAGCACGGACGCCACAGCACGGACGCCACAACACGGACGCCACAGCACGGACGCCACAGCACGCTCTCTTTCTCCTTTCTCTCAACTTCTCCGCCGCGTGTCGGCGCTATTCTCCACATGTAGGAACCTGGTGAATTAACCTGCAACATGTCAGCTGTTTGGGAATTCTTCAGCGTGTGTGCAGAAGATAACAAGTTTGCAATATGCAACACCTGCAAGGAGAAAGTAGGGCGTGGAGGGACGACACCAAAAACCTAAATCACATTTCTTTAGTTGATATTGGAAGTGAAAAGATGTGTGTGTGCTGTAAAGTGGTTAGAAAAAATGAAATCGGAATCGGCTAAAATCGGTATCGGCTGGCCTAACTCAAAGAAATCAGAAATCGGAATCGGCCTAGAAAGTTGTAATCGGTGCATCTCTAATACTAAAAATAATACTAATAATAATACTAATGGTGGGGTGCTGTTGGGTCTCACCCTGGTGATAACCTCAAAGCCGGGCTCTTCCTGCTGGTTGATCTCCAGTCCCGGGATGACTTCAGTCAGCAGGTCGGCCACCTCCTCCGGGGGGCGCTGGTGCTGCTCCTCCGTCCCCCGGAAAGCATCAAAGATGTAGTTGGTGACTTTGGAGAAGCCGCCCAGCGTGGTGACGTACGGGTCCTTCCTGAACTTCTGCTGGAAACACACTCTTCTCTTAACATCAAACACACAGCACTGACCACGCTTACACTGATATCACACTTTGATTTAGACAATATTGTGATTTTGATTGGGGTCATGTATGACTTTCAGAGTGATTTAGCTTCTTACATTAACGAGTCCAAAGTTGTTGTCATCCAGAAGGTTCTCAAAGGACTGAGACAGAGCTCTGTTTGGAGAACTGACCAGCAGACAGGTTTCATCATCAGGAGATCTGAAAACACACACACACACACACACACACACACACACACACACACACACACACACACACACACACACACACACACACACACACACACACACAGACTTCAGAGGCTTCTGGCGGGTTTATACTCTCACTGCTGGCTTGTTCCACGTTTCTTAAAACTTTGATAATCAGACTTTCATTTCCCTTCATTGTTAGTTTGTTATTGGGATTGCTGACTCAGAGGCCTGGTTACTTCAAACGTTACGTTAGTCAACCTTTCTATGGGTCTCTGCAGACTTCCACTGCATCTGATAAAAGACGACGCAGCCAATCAGGGGACAGACAGAGAGCAGGACGTCACACCGCTGTTATATCTGGCACTAAATCCAGACGCTGTTATTATGAAAGGCTTCGATATGATCTTTAATAACAGCTCTGTGCACTGAGACAGACACACACTGTCCTGAATAATGTAACAGGACACACACACACACACACACACACACACACACACACACACACACACACACACACACACACACACACACACACACACACACACACACACACACACACACACACACACACACACACACACACACACACACACACAAACTCACGGGCTGAGCAGAGCGACCCTCCTCAGGCTGTCCAGGAAGTCGGTGCTGCCACCCTGGTGGAAGTGCAGCGCGGGTAGCGAGGAGCGGCAGTCCTTCAGTTTGAGGAGCAGGAAGCTCCACCCCTCCACCTTCACCGTGACGGAGCGCAGGTCCCCCACGCTGACGGAGAAGGCCCAGCGGCTCCTCTCGTGGCCGTGGTTCAGAGAGCCTGACACAGAACATCCTGACATCAATAGGTAGGTTCAGCCCAACAACACACAACACAACCGTTATTTAAACTCAAACCACGGTGCACACTGCTTCGAGGAAACCTGTCCTTCAACCCAGAAACCGGTTTAAGATTCAACTTCCCCCAAGTCTCGTCCTGAAATCACGCGAGAGTTGACTCATCCACATTGTGTGTCACACGTTTTTGTAATTTTTTAGTGTTACTAAAGCCTTCCCCAATGTTCTTTTTACAGGTGTGTGACGTTCTCGCGATAGCACAGCACGTGCATGTTTACGTCCGCTGTATTCAGCGTAGACGTACACGTGGACAGCTCAAAAAGGCTCAAAAGGCGTAGAGATAACACGCCACTTGGCTTTAGGAAAGTGGCGTGTATGTTTACACAAAGTCATGATGCCATGTTGTCCACATGGTGAAGGAAGGTATAAGGTGAAGGTATACAGTGAATTATTACGGTATCGGGTATCGACAGATACACCAAGCCCAGGCATCGGTGTCGGTGTCGGGACTGGAAAAGCCGGATCGGTGCATCCCTAAGAAAACCTGTAGGGTTCTTTCCATGAGGTAGTCAGTCAGTGTTATAATAAGAACCAGTCGGTCGGCGCCCACAGTAGTAACTAACACAACTTAAAGGGGAACTTTGGTTCCTATGTGTGTGTCTAAATCTGAAGTCACGGCTGCAGCGTTGCTGTTCCCATCAGTCACTCAGACACAGAGACATGAGGAACATGGGGTCCAGCTTCCTGTAACCAACGTGGTCAAACCCAGAAAACGGTTTCTCTAGAGATCACGGTGTTTAAAGTAGCAGGACGTATTAAAACAAAGCTACATTTAAAGTAAATGGGACATATTTTCTTTTTTATTATATATATTTTCAATTTATATTGAACACAATGTAAATGATTATAGTGTGATTTATGTGAGGATCTGACCAAAGGTCTTTTCTTAAGTCTGTAGTCTCTGCAGCTCCAAACCTGATCCAGAATGGTTTGACACATATTTAGTCTTAATAAATAATGGGCCTAACCTACTAGTCCATATTGGGATAACTGGGCAGCCCTAGCAGTGGTTCCTTCAGGATGGTTTTAGCAGTGGGGGCAGGGCAGTAGCATTATGTCGGCAGGGTCATTTAAGAGAGAAGACACACCAGCCCCATAATCAGCCGTCTGACAGTCTGGCGAGGTCGGTGATTCGAGTCTGGTCAGTGTGTTCGTGCCGTCGGCCGTTGGAGGCGCCGTCGGCCTTCATTTGGACCGACCTGACATGCTCAGTCGGAGACAGGACAGTCAGAGACAGGACAGTCAGAGACAGGGCAGTCAGAGACAGGACAGTCGGAGACAGGGCAGTCGGAGACAGGGCAGTCAGAGACAGGACAGTCAGAGACAGGACAGTCGGAGACAGGACAGTCAGAGACAGGGCAGTCGGAGAGAGGACAGTCAGAGACAGGACAGTCGGAGACAGGACAGTCAGAGACATGTTCAGTCAGAGACAGGACAGTCAGAGACAGGACAGTCAGAGACATGTTCAGTCAGAGACAGGGCAGTCAGAGACAGGACAGTCAGAGACAGGACAGTCAGAGACATGTTCAGTCAGAGACAGGGCAGTCAGAGACAGGACAGTCAGAGACATGTTCAGTCAGAGACAGGACAGTCAGAGACAGGACAGTCAGAGACATGTTCAGTCAGAGACATGTTCAGTCAGAGACAGGACAGTCAGAGACAGGACAGTCAGAGACATGTTCAGTCAGAGACAGGGCAGTCAGAGACAGGACAGTCAGAGACATGTTCAGTCAGAGACAGGACAGTCAGAGACAGGACAGTCAGAGACATGTTCAGTCAGAGACAGGGCAGTCAGAGACATGTTCAGTCGGAGACATGTTCAGTCGGAGACAGGGCAGTTGGAGACATGTTCAGTCAGAGACATGTTCAGTCAGAGACAGGACAGGACAGTCAGAGACATGTTCAGTCAGAGACAGGACAGGACAGTCAGAGACATGTTCAGTCGGAGACAGGACAGTCAGAGACATGTTCAGTCAGAGACAGGACAGTCAGAGACATGTTCAGTCAGAGACAGGACAGGACAGTCAGAGACATGTTCAGTCGGAGACAGGACAGTCAGAGACATGTTCAGTCAGAGACAGGACAGGACAGTCAGAGACATGTTCAGTCGGAGACAGGACAGTCAGAGACAGGACAGTCAGAGACATGTTCAGTCAGAGACAGGACAGGACAGTCAGAGACATGTTCAGTCGGAGACAGGGCAGTCAGAGACAGGACAGTCAGAGACATGTTCAGTCGGAGACAGGGCAGTCAGAGACAGGGCAGTCAGAGACATGTTCAGTCAGAGACAGGGCAGTCAGAGACAGGGCAGTCAGAGACAGGGCAGTTGGAGACATGTTCAGTCAGAGACATGTTCAGTCAGAGACAGGACAGTCAGAGACATGTTCAGTCAGAGACATGTTCAGTCGGAGACAGGACAGTCGGAGACAGGACAGTCGGAGACATGTTCAGTCAGAGACAGGGCAGTCAGAGACAGGGCAGTTGGAGACATGTTCAGTCAGAGACATGTTCAGTCGGAGACAGGACAGTCAGAGACATGTTCAGTCAGAGACATGTTCAGTCGGAGACAGGACAGTCGGAGACAGGACAGTCGGAGACATGTTCAGTCAGAGACATGTTCAGTCAGAGACAGGACAGTCGGAGACATGTTCAGTCAGAGACAGGGCAGTCAGAGACAGGGCAGTTGGAGACATGTTCAGTCAGAGACATGTTCAGTCGGAGACAGGACAGTCAGAGACATGTTCAGTCAGAGACATGTTCAGTCAGAGACAGGGCAGTTGGAGACATGTTCAGTCAGAGACATGTTCAGTCGGAGACATGTTCAGTCGGAGACATGTTCAGTCGGAGACAGGACAGTCGGAGACAGGACAGTGAAATGAAGACAGATTCAGCAACTGCACGGCCTATTTCTCTCTTCAAATGTTTTCAGAAACACGTTCCGGTGAACTATTTTAGTCCAATATGAGATCGTATTCTGAACGAGTCGCCATGACAGTCTGGCTGTGAATTTCTGGAGAAACCAGACCCACGTGATGTGTTCGTCCAATCAGCTGCCGGTTCTCATTTTCTGGGAAACAATCAGACTGTTAATGGAAACAATACAGAGCAGCGCCGCCTGCTGCTATGGAGACGTATTACATTTCGCGCACGTGCAGAGCGTACGCTCAAGTCGGCGTCTCCTCAGTGTGTTCTGAGGAACTTTTTGGACCTCGGGGACCCGACTGATCAGTCTGACTGGCTTTACTGCCGATGGCCACCTTCTGGTTGGTGGGTCAGGGCCTTAAAAGGCAACCGCGACTACATTTTTTTGGACAGCCCTATTTCTGATTACGTGGTGGTATAACTTTTTGCCATGCCAAATCAACATAGAGGAAACACTGCCTAGTGTTACAATAATTATGCTTAGAACGTTTAGCTTCAGTTTCTTTATTAAACCATTTGCATCCAAACTGCTGTTCCAGTACTTCTGTCTGTCGTGTGCTAATCCTGGAAGCTGAGTGACCTTGCAGAGAGCACAGGATGCATCCCTGAGGGCAGAGACCATAATGTGGAGGAGACGCCGGGCCTGACCCGAGATCAGAAGAAAGCTACTGATACATGAACCGAATAACTAACTTGACTCCCAACTCCTTTAAAAAGACACTGTTGTGAACAATCTTCAGTCACTTCCTGTACTGATGCTGGAGTGCTGTATACTGACTCTACTTGCTGCATTTAGTCCATTATTTGATAAATAATTATCCTAACACCTAGTTTGCAGGTATTTGAAGTGGATGACAGCTTACCGTCTCCGTTGGTGAAGGTTTTCTTCTTGAAGGACACAGCATTGATCATGTCCCACTCTGTCTCGTAGCTCTGCTGTGTCTCTATCAGAGACTTGGACTTCTCCCCCGAACACTGGTCCCACTCCATGACTGAGCTGGAGTCCTGATGGGAAACACACAGTCACTGTTACATCCTCTCATCATCTCTGAGATAACTACAGTCACTGTTACACCCTCTCATCATCTCTGAGATAACTACAGTCACTGTTACACCCTCTCATCATCTCTGAGATAACTACAGTCACTGTTACACACCCTCTCATCATCTCTGAGATAACTACAGTCACTGTTACACCCTCTCATCATCTCTGAGATAACTACAGTCACTGTTACACCCTCTCATCATCTCTGAGATAACTACAGTCACTGTTACACCCTCTCATCATCTCTGAGATAACTACAGTCACTGTTACACCCTCTCATCATCTCTGAGATAACTACAGTCACTGTTACACCCTCTCATCATCTCTGAGATAACTACAGTCACTGTTACATCCTCTCATCATCTCTGAGATAACTACAGTCACTGTTACATCCTTACTTCTCTGAGATAACTACAGTCACTGTTACATCCTTACTTCTCTGAGATAACTACAGTCACTGTTACACCCTCTCATCATGTCAAATAAGGTAACTAGAAATGTTCCGATACCAGTATCGGCTCTGATACTGCCTAAAACGCTGGTATCGGTATCGGGAAGTACTGGAGTTTATGCATTGGATCAGTACTCGGTATCGGCCGATACGCAAGTTCAGGTATCAGGATCGGTATCAGGAAGCAAAACATAGTATCAGACCATCTCTAGAGGTAACACAGACTCTCTGCCTTCACTGTTCATGGACCGATCGTGCTTACTGTCCTGCGTGGCTGTGAGCCAGGAACAAGCCTGGATTATAATGTCAACCAGACACCAGGAAGACACACCTTTCCAGCACACAGCATGTTGGACGGGTCGACTGCGTCCTCCACAGGTCTGTACTCCACCAAGACTTCAGCATCCTGGCATTTAGAGGGACAACATCTCATCAAGACAGTTCAGCAGGAGACACAACAGTGTTACAGTCAAAACACACACACATCAAATCAGAGACGCCCCCAATGTCATTCCTTCCAGAAAATGTGAGTTTTTTTGTGATTGTTTTGGGCTAAAATCCTTGATTATGCGGCACGTTTTCTTAAAAAATGTGATGGAATATGCGAGATATTTATGCAGTTTTTATGCGATGAAATTGCAGGAACTTTTTAAAACTGTGGTTTCATCGTGGCTTCATCGCGGGTTTGCAGCTTTTCGATGATGTTCACGTCGCGTAATTACGTCACTTCATAACGTTCCCATGGCAACAGGGAAAATGGCTGCTCTTGTGTGAAGTAAACGCAACATTTTTCATCTTTCTGCTAAGATATATGGGACTTTTTTGCAACGAAAATGCGGGGATTATGAAATCATGCAAGCCCCGCATATTTTGCACGGAAATCGGCAATTTATGCGTTGAAAGTGCAGCGTATTTGAAAAAATGCGGCCCCCCGAATAAATATGCGGACTTTGGCTGATTATGCATTAAATTATGAGATCATATAATCACGTTTTTCTGGAGGGACTGATATATGTTCTAGTTCCTTCACTCAACTGTTAAATTAATCTGCAACTATTCTGATCATTATTCATCAGTTTGGGTCATTTTCTCTGATGAAACAGGTGAACTTGTGTGATGTCAGCGTGTTAAATGTGAATGTTTTCTAGTTTCTTGTCTCTGGGACAGTAAACTGGAGATGTTTGAGGTGTGGACAGAACAAGCCATGTGTCTGAGTCATACAACAGCTGAGGAAGGAATGTCCCCGTGACAGCGAGGTGTACATCGGCTGAGACATCAGTTTGGTATGAACACCAGAGAGACACGACAACGACTGGTGAAGTGATCTACCTTGTCAACGAGCCGCAGCGTCCCTGAAACCAGTAAATCTGGCTCCATGCCGTCTTCATCGCTGCTCGGATGGATGAAGACTCCTTCAAGTTCAAAGATCACCTGTAGGACAGACGGTGAAGTTACCTTCTAATATAACCGGTGATAGATTAGTGTGTCTGACTGTGTGTGTGTGTGTGTCGAAGAATGTAGCGGAGTAACTAAAGTAACTAGTAACTAAAGCTGTAACAGATGAGTGTAGTGGAGTAACTAAAGTAACTAGTAACTAAAGCTGGAACAGATAAATGTAGTGGAGTAACTAAAGTAACTAGTAACTAAAGCTGTAACAGGTGAATGTAGTGGAGTAACTAAAGTACTAGTAACTAAAGCTGTAACAGGTGAATGTAGTGGAGTAACTAAAGTAACTAGTAACTAAAGCTGTAACATGAATGTAGTGGAGTAACTAAAGTAACTAGTAACTAAAGCTGTAACAGATGAGTGTAGTGGAGTAACTAAAGTAATTAGTAACTAAAGCTGTAACAGATGAATGTAGTGGAGTAACTAAAGTAACGAGTAACTAAAGCTGGAACAGATAAATGTAGTGGAGTAACTAAAGTAACTAGTAACTAAAGCTGTAACAGGTGAATGTAGTGGAGTAACTAAAGTAACTAGTAACTAAAGCTGTAACAGGTGAATGTAGTGGAGTAACTAAAGTAACTAGTAACTAAAGCTGTAACATGAATGTAGTGGAGTAACTAAAGTAACTAGTAACTAAAGCTGTAACAGATGAGTGTAGTGGAGTAACTAAAGTAACGAGTAACTAAAGCTGTAACAGATGAATGTAGTGGAGTAACTAAAGTAACTAGTAACTAAAGCTGTAACAGATGAATGTAGTGGAGTAACTAAAGTAACTAGTAACTAAAGCTGTAACAGATGAATGTAGTGGAGTAACTAAAGTAACTAGTAACTAAAGCTGTAACAGATAAATGTAGTGGAGTAACTAAAGTAACTAGTAACTAAAGCTGTAACAGATGAATGTAGTGGAGTAACTAAAGTAACTAGTAACTAAAGCTGTAACAGATGAATGTAGTGGAGTAACTAAAGTAGAATATTTCTCTCTGAAATGTGGCGAAGTAGAAAGTACCTCCACATCTAGACTGAAGTACAGTAGTGGAGTAGAAGTACTTAGTTACTTCCCATCCCCGGGTTTAACCCTGAATACAGGAACCCGTCTGGAGTCTACCGGGCAGCCGTTGGCCAGGTCTGTGACGTCAGGGGCCCAGTGTGTCAACAACCGTTGAACGGCTAGCTTGGTTAGCAACATGCTATGCTACCGCAGCTGGTGTGGTGACGTGTAGGAGCCTCGGGTCGCGTCGTGTATTAAAACTATGACATATCCAGCCGTGTCTGAGACATGATGAGACGGTGTAGTCCACAGGACAGGGCTCGTGACGTGTCCTCCTCCTGATAGCGTCGCCAACGTCACAATACAGCTAGCACCGCGGCTAACGGCCGAGCTAACCGCTCAGAGCTAACGGCTGAGCCGTTGGCGGCCTGAGTGGCGGTGACGCAGCGTTAAGTTACACCCGGTGACGGACACGGTTAAATATGACATGAATAACACGACAGAGTGTCTAGCTAGAGATGTTTTACCTTCAGAGCAGAGTCCGCCGCCATGTCGCCGTCTGCTGCCTCTACTGGTGACGTCGGCAGCTCACGCGCCTGTCAACCACCAAAACAAGACTGACAAGTCAGCTTCCGGTGGAGAGCTCTGGCACGCATGCGCGCTACGTCTTCACTATTCTGTTATGATATTGGTAAATAGAGACACAGTTACAGTTCATCATGCAGTATTTATATTTCAGTTTATATTATAACATATTTTAATATTTACATAAAACATATTTTAATATTAGTATCAGTATTATATTGTTATCATATTATTATTATTATTATTATCATTATTATTATTGTTATCATATTATTATTATTATTATTATTATTATTATGTTTTTATATTATTATCATTATTATCATTATATATTATTATTGTTGCTTTGTATAATCACAAAAATGTACTTCAAGTATGAAAAATAAAAGTACTTTGATACTAATTAAATGAATTAATCAGCAAATTTTCACATTTGTGAAGCTAATATATATATAATATATATATATATATATATATATATATATAGATATATCTATATATATAATTCATTAATTAGTATAAAAGTACTTTTATTTTCATACTTAAAGTACATTTTATATATATATATATATATATATAATATATATATATATATATATATATATATATTATATATTCGTAAATATATTCGTAAATTTCATATTCCAAAATGTCGTTTATTTAAGTTTACTTCAAGCTTTGGTTGTCTTTAAAACAAATGTAGTAAAAGTGTTTGTGTCTTCATACTGTTTTCTATTGTTTTATTTTATTTTGTATGTCCTATATTTTATTTCTATGCTGCTTATAATTATTTATAAAAAGTTAAGCGATATAAAATGTTTTTGTATTTGAAAGCATTGAAGAAAAAAGGTTCCTTCTTCTTGCTCCTTATATGACAGCTTCCTGCCTCACCAGTCTCGTTCTGTATCGCGAGACTTGGATGAGAGCAGCAGTCAGCAGAGAAGCATAGCAGAGAAGACGCCGCTAGTAGCTGTCTTAGCTAGCCGACAGAGCGGACCGATTACCGACTGTTTGTCCGGTGAAACATGAATTTAACGGCTTCAGTCCGATGAGTTGACAGCGGCAGACAGCCGTTAGTTTGGACGTTAGTACCAGATGGATTTAAACACGGAAAGCCGGTCTCCCAGAGAGGAGCGCGAGCTGGAAGACGGAGAGATCTGCGATGATGAAACCGAGGAGAGTGTGCCGCTCCGGCGGGGGGATGGTAACGGGAGCAGGCCGCTCGCGGCCGCGGTCGCGGCCGCGGCGCTTCTCAACGGTCTCGAAAACCTCACCAACGCCCGCACAACATGCTGCCACACATGGGCCACCCGCCGCGGACTTCAGACACTTGATGCCACCGTACAACCGCGGACCTCACGCGCACGAGCCGTTCCCCTGAGCCACCGGCAGCAGTGCGGGCCGAGCGGGCCCGAACGGCCTCCCGCCGCGTCCAACGCGCCGCTGCCGCTTCTCGGGCCCCACGGAGCCCCGAACCCGAGGACCAGCTTCTGGGAGCGCAGCCACGGCGCCCTGGGCCGGTTCCGACACCGGGCCATGCCGAACGGTGGCCGCGGGGGATGGAGCCGAGGCGGCCGGGGCGGCGGAAACAGCCGAGGTCCCCCCGGCGGTCGCTACGGGCCCGCAGAGAGTCACGGTAACACGAAGGACTCTCCCTCGAGGAAACGTATCCTTTCATTGACTCCATGAGGGAGTTACTGTGATTAAATTAACCTCCAGGTCAGCAGAGATCTTCCTGATGTCACGTACTGAACCTGGGAGCCGTTACTATGCTAATACCACCGTGTAGACCCTAGACTGTAGACACGGTTACCGGGCTGCATGCTAACTTCCGCTAGGAAAGGAAAGTCTTAAAGTTGAGTAAAGTGCTTAATTACATCCAAGCTATCAGCTTCCTGGGTGGACTACATGATGATGATAATAATAATAATAATAATAATAATAATAATAATAATAATAATAATAATAATAATAATAATAATTATTATTATTATTATAATAATATAATAATTATTATTATAATATAATAATAATAATAATAATATAATAATAATGGACTACATGTTCTCTGCTCAGCTGTGAACGTGTTTGACAGGAAATGAAACTTATGAAACGATGACATCTTATCAGTGGAATGTAACCAAGTACGTGTCTGTCTGCTGTGTGTGTGTTTGTGTCTGTATGTATTCTGTCTGTGTGTCTGTCTGTCCAGTGTGTTAGTGATGGTATGGCAGCAGTGTGGGGGTTAGCCCAACATGTTCCCCAGAGTGGACACTAAGGTGGATCTGATCTATCAGGTTAACGGAGGAAGTGCTGAGCAGGTGACTTTCTTTACCGTGTGTGTGATCTATCTCTTTAACGGAGGAAGTGCTGAGCAGGTGACTTTCTTTACCGTGTGTGTGATCTATCAGGTTAACGGAGGAAGTGCTGAGCAGGTGACTTTCTTTAACGTGTGTGTGATCTATCTCTTTAACGGAGGAAGTGCTGAGCAGGTGACTTTCTTTAACGTGTGTGTGTTCAGAGAAGCAGGCGGGGAGGAACCCGGGCAGGAAACCCGCTCACAGTGTTTCTAAACCAGACAACAGTGTTGACGAGTCCTTCGAGGACCTTCTGTCCAAGTATAAGCAGATCCAGCTGGAGCTGGAGTGCATCCGCAAAGAGGAGACCCTGGCTCTGGAGCCCAAAGGGGACCAGAAGCCAGACCCTCCTGCCAGTGTTACAGACCCCAGACCAGACCCAGAGCCTCAGGATTCTGCTCTGGCTCAGACTCAGGGCCCAGGTCTGGCTCAGTGTCCTGCTCAGAGTCCAGGTCCGGCTCAGTGTCCTGCTCAGGCTCAGAGTCCTGCTCAGAGTCCAGGTCTGGCTCAGACTCTGAGTCCTGCTCAGGCTCAGGCTCAGAGTCCTGCTCAGGGTCCAGGTCTGGCTCAGACTCAGGGTCCAGGTCTGGCTGCAGCTGCAGCTGCAGAGGAAGCAGCCCAGCTGGAGGAGAAAGAGAAGAAAGTCTTCCAGGCGTTCAACATCAAGCCTCTGCGCCTGAAGCTGCCGCGGCCCGCCAGCCTGGACCAGCTGAGGACCAAGGGGGGCGAGGACCAGAAAGGAGCCGCTGACAGGGACGGTAAGCTACCAGGAAGCAGGAAGAGAGCTGTTTTTAGGGCTGCACCATATGAGGGAAATATGCACTAACGTTGGTAAATATCGTTGTTATATGTTCTCTGCTTTCAAACTGCTCGTTGGATTTAAAACTAACGACAGGAAATCATTTCCAACTTTCTTTTATTGAACAAACTGAAAACTGTCCTGACGTGGTCCTCCCTGAGGTTCTAGTCAGACTCTGAGTCTGGTTCTGCTCCATTGGGCGGATTATGGGCCGTGTTTCAACCAATCAGGAAACAAAATGCCTCTGCACTCATTGGATAGACCTGCAACCAATCAGAGCAACGTATAGACCTACAACCAATCAGAGCAACGTATAGACCTACAACCAATCAGAGCAACGTATAGACCTACAACCAATCAGAGCAACGTATAGACCTACAACCAATCAGAGCAACGTATAGACCTACAACCAATCAGAGTAACGTATAGACCTACAACCAATCAGAGTAACAGATAGACCTACAACCAATCAGAGCGGAGACAGACGTCACAGAAGCTGCAAGTCAAAGGCAGGCTTTACGTTACGGTTGGTCATCTGTTCGTCATCGTGTAAAGCCCGCCCTGACAATCTGATTGGTCCAAGCAGCTCTGGTCGAGCACAGTTGCTCCACTACGGATCACGTCCAAACCCAACTTCCCACCTCAAATGCTGTGGGCGGGGCTAAGTTCGGCTGGCATCCAGGCTAATTGAGAATCTAATTGAACACAAAAAGGCAGCGCTAAAGAGAGTGGCCGTTATATTTTAAGTGAACTTTAAGTGTTTATTACACCAGCTGATTTCTGACGATGGGTTAGGGTTAGTTAGTATAGATCGTGCAGCCCTAGATGTTACAGCTACGGCCGGAAGTTACGCTAAATGACCTTTAGGCTCCGCGGGGGATCTTTGGGACCCTTTATCTGGTATTCTTGCCGTTTTTGGGCTGTTGCTGTTTCTGACGTTCTTTTGAGTCTGTGTGGTTCTCTCCCTGTGAAGGTGAAGAAGAGGAAGAAGAAGTTGCTGCAGAAGCTGAAGCAGAAGCTGAAGAAGAGTTGGAGGAGAAGAAGAAGAAGACGGCGTGCGTGTGCTGCGGCGGAGAGGAAGCAGATGGAGAAGAGAAAGCTAAACGCTGTTTGTGTCGGAGAGAGTCGTCGGCCTCCAGCGAGGACTCAGTCCTCTCTCCTGACAAGGTGAGATGCACGGCCCCAACACGCACTATAAACAAGAACACACAGAGACACACACACACACACACACACACACACACAGAGACACACACACAGAGACACACACACACACACACACACACACAGAGACACACACACACACATACACACACACACACAGAGACACACACACACATACACACACACACACAGAGACACACACACACATACACACACACACTGAGACACACACACACACACAGACACACACACACAGACACACACACACAGAGACACACACACACACACACACACACACACAGAGACACACACACACACACACACACACACACTGAGACACACACACACACACACACACACAGAGACACACACACACACACACACACACACACACAGAGACACACACACACACACACACAGACACACACACACACAGAGACACATACACACACACTGATACAGACACACACACAGAGACACAGACAGACAGACAGACACAAACACACACAGACACACACACACACACACACACACACACACACAGAGACACACACACACACACACACAGAGACACACACACACAGAGACACATACACACACACTGATACAGACACACACACAGAGACACAGACAGACAGACAGACACAAACACACACAGACACTAGGGGTGGTACGGTTCGGTTCGTATCACAGTTTTCGGTTCTGTACGGTTCTTGTTATTTTTTCTTTTAATCTTTACCACTCCAGAGATATACTTCAGCATATGATATATAGCTTAATTATCCACAATGTAGGACACAGTATTAAATAATGATATAGTTCTATCATGTAATCATGCACAGACTGAATCTGACTTGACTTTGAGCCCATTACTGGGACCGTCTCTGAGGAGAGCTGGCTGAGATGTTGATACAGCGAGAGGGAAGACAGTGATGATTTCAACATGCATTTCATTTATTTGGCAAGAAAAGGAGAATGTGTATTGCCATCTACAGGAACTTAGGTGCCTTTTTAGCACATGAAGATTGAAATATTACAGAATATCAATTGAAATAACTTGCATTCATCAAACTGCCAACTTCAGTGTAGCTCTTAGAGAAATGTATCCTTTAAAAGAAAAAGAGAGGAACTCTTACAGCTCAGAATACGTTAAACATAAAAACAGTTAACGTTGTTAGTTAACGTCCTATCCTGGCCTGGCCTGGCCTGGCCTGGCCTGGGACACACAGTCATACGCTTTGATAAAGGACTTACTGGACTTATCATTGGACTCACAATAACCAGCGTAGCTGTCAGCTCCTCCTGTATACTCTCAGCTCCGGTTTTTCCTGCATCCACCGTGTGTCTGTGTGTGTCTGGTGAAGGAGGAGGAGGAGGAGGAGGAGCAGCTGTGTAATGTGTGTGTCTGTGTCTCAGCCCGTGGAGGAGGAGGAGGAGGAGGAGGAGGAGGAGGAGCAGCTGTGTAATGTGTGTGTCTGTGTCTCAGCCCGTGGTGAAGGTGGAGGAGGAGGAGGAGGAGGAGGAGGAGGAGCAGCTGTGTAATGTGTGTGTCTGTGTCTCAGCCCGTGGAGGAGGAGGAGGAGGAGGAGGAGGAGGAGCAGCTGTGTAATGTGTGTGTCTGTGTCTCAGCCCGTGGAGGAGGAGGAGGAGGAGGAGCAGCTGTGTAATGTGTGTGTCTGTGTCTCAGCCCGTGGTGAAGGTGGAGGAGGAGGAGCTGTCGGAGCTGCAGCTGCGCCTCCTGGCGCTCCAGTCGGCCAGTAAGAAGTGGCAGCAGAAGGAGCAGCAGGTGATGAAGAAGAGCAAAGACCGCATCACTAAAGTGGTCCAGGAGAAGAAGAGCGCCGGCCCTGCAGCCACGCCCACCACGCCACCCGGCAGGTAGGAGGATCCCCCGGCCAATAGGATCGCTGCTCAGTCAGAGTAGTGTTAGACGAGGCTGTATCTGATTGGCTGTAAAGACACAGGGAGAAGGAGGCTGGCTGTGCTGCGTTGCTTCTCCCCGTGTCTCAGAACCTTTCTATTCTGAAATAGCCAGTCAGGTCAAGGCTTCTTGAATCATTTGAAGGACAGTGCCTTGGACTCTTTGTTTCTACGCTTAATTGACTTCCCGACCCCAAAGAGCACCTTCAACCATCTGGTGACCTTCCTGAGAGCCCTGGACTTGGGAAAGTCTGTCCCAGACAGAGAATCATCCATACCAAGCCGGCTGTCTGTGGGTCAGTCGGTGGAAATCAGGATAGATAGATAGATAGATATATATATATATATATATATATATATATCTCTCTGTATATGTCCTGTTTTATGTATGAAATGTTTATTTATTTGGTTTCCGGGTAGTGGTGCACGATATATCGGCTGCCGATATAACATCGGCCGATATGGTCATTTTTTTAACACCTCGTATCGGTTCGATGTCAAATTATATATAATTATATAAATATTCATTTTTTCTTCTGAAAATCTGATGACAGTCATATTTTGCACACAGGTCACAACATCAATATTAATATCGGTTATCGGTATCGGCCACAGTTTTCACATCGGTGCGTCACTATTTCTGGGTAATACTGCCGTGTTGTGGCTGCTGGAATATTCTTTATTCTTTAGTTTGTGCAGAGTAGAGTGTGTTGTGGGATGGGCCACTCAGTGGCACGACTAGGGTTGGGTACCGAGACGCGGTGCCAACAGGGCACCGGTTCCGACCTAAACGGTAGTAACGAGACCGAATAAGAACGAAAATTTGGGTGCCTGACTTTCCACTCCACTCAACAGCAGCTAACGTTAGCCTAGCTTTAGCTAGCAGCTGGATTAAACAGGTTAAATGCTGACAGCTAACGTTAAACAGTGTAAAGTCTGACTGTATTTCAACAGTCTGCTCTGCAGCAGCAGATGACGACGTCGGAGAAACACAGACGGTGCGTTCACTGAAACTGGTAACCTACAGCCTCGCGGTGCATTCAAAGTTATTGTAAATACCCTTTTCCCATCTGGTGGTTTTTGTCATTCAGCAGCAATTTACTGATGAAATAAGTGATTGTTTATTATAAGTTATAGTTATTACATTACTATTAAATCATTTAATTTTGACCATATGGTCGTAGTAATCAACAAGTTGTTCTTAAATGTCGCCGACTGTTGTTTAGTACCCTTCTTTTTTTAACTTTCTTAAAAAGTATCGGTTTAGGCACCGGCACTGTTTTAAAAGTACCGCTTTAGCACCGGTATTGGAAAAAAACCAAACCATACCCTAACCCTAGGCATGACACATGATTAAATATCTCACCACCCTCCTCCCCCCCCACCAGCAGGCAGAGAGTCACCACCCGCTCTGCCTCCGCCGCTGCTGCTGCCTCCGCTGCTGCGGACCGGAGCAGAACCAGGTCCAGAGCTCTGGACAAGGATCGGGATCGGAGCAAGGCCGGGCCCAGAGCTGCAGACAGAGACCGGGACCGGCCCAAAGCCAGCCCTAAACCAGGCCCCAAGGCCCCGCCGGAGAGACGCAGCGCTGCTGGGAAGACCCACGCAGCCAAGAAGATGATCAGTCCCGGTGAGACGCTCATTCATGGGTTACTGTCTTATCTTATCTTACTACCCACTCATGGAATAGCCTTTTTCAGATTAACAGCATACAAAAAACTCACAAAGTCACAAAGATTATACTGCTGAGTCTTGGACACACACTGCATCTTCACTGCCCAGCATGGAAACATTCGTATTATTATAATAATAATAATAATCAGACATATATTATGTCTTGAATATTGGAGAAGCTAGAGCAGATAACTCAAAAATGGTGTGGGGGTGCTGCACCTGGACTCTGTAACAGCAGGGCAGACCTGGTGGTAATGGTTAACACTGATAATGTTGGTGGTTCCCGCCAGGCTCGGCAGCCAAGCAGGCCTTCAGGAAGCAGCAGCTGAGGACCTGGAAGCTGCAGCAGCAGAGGGAGCAGGAGGAGAAACGCAGACAGGAAGAGGAGGAGCGACGCAAACGAGAGGACGAGATCAGACGCATCCGAGACCTGTCCAATCAGGACGAGCAGTACAACCGCTTCATGAAGCTGGTGGGAGGGAAGGCCAGGACGCGCAGCAAAGTGAGACTCAGACCAGCTTCTTTTAATACCTAGGGAACTCTTTCAACCTAAAGAAACAAGCTAAAACCATCACTTAGTGTCCACTAAAAGTTCTGACGGGCTCAGATTATGATAGACCTTTTAGTTAAAGAGTAAGATCCTTTTAGTTTAACATCAAACAGCCCCGAAATCACCATCACCAAACCCACCAGACTCCATGTAAATAATCAGGACTTTTAGCGTGTATAGAGCCAGTATATTTCCACCAGACTCCATGTAAATAATCAGGACTTTTAGCGTGTATAGAGCCAGCATATCTCCACATGTAAATGGGTGAATTTAGGGTTTATTTCAACCAAACCAGAGTGGTGATTGTTGGAACAGTGGAAAGATGAACCAAGACAGCTTTTGATAGTTTGATTTAGTTTCTGTCCACTTTGAATGAAGTGTGTTTTACGATGATAAAAGTCCTGATTATTTACATGGAGTCTGGTGGGTTAGTGACTCTAACTGCTGCTGAACATTAGTCCTGTAGGGTTACATTACAGCTTAGTTCTGGTTTAATACTGGACCAGGTTCAGAGATTATTGTTCCATCAGACCCCGAGGTAGAGTGTGTTTCTGATGTGTGTGTGTGTGTGTGTGTGTGTGTGTGTGTGTGTGTGTGTGTGTGTGTGTGTGTAGTCCAGAGACCGAGAGCACAGGAAGTCAGCGGGGAAACAGGGTCTGGACGCCTCGGGGAACCTCTACCAGTACGACAACTACGACGAGGTCGCCATGGACACGGACAGTGAGACGGGCTCGCCAGGTGAGACCACATCTGTCTGTCGGTCTGTCTGTCGCTCTCTCTCTCTCTCTCTCTCTCTCTCTCTCTCTGTATGTCTGTCTCATACAGCAGCAGTAAACCTGAGTGTAGCTAATGTTGTGTAGCTAATGTTGTGTTGTTGTTGTTGTGTCCCAGTGGCGTCTCCTCCTCACAGCTCTCAGCCTCCAGACGACCCGGCAGTGTTCCCTCGCCTGGCGCTGTACGCCGCTGACTGCCCTCCGCTAGGACTGGTAGGCTCTTCATCCCCCTCTTCTTCCTCTTCCTCCTCTTCATCCCCCTCTTCTTCCTCTTCCTCCTCTTCTTCCTCTTCAATCTGATGGCCAATGTTAGGAACTGTCATATGGTCCACTATTATCTTTGCTCTTTTTCTGGGTTTTCATTCCCTTTTTGTCGTGTTTTTTTAATTTTTTGGTGCTTTTTTGTCACCTTTTTAAATGTTTTCTTCCCCTATTTTGTTGCGTATTTTCTGCGTATTTCGTGGCCTATTTTTTGCCTATTTCGTGGCCTGTTTTCTGCGTATTTCGTGGCCTGTTTTCTGCGTATTTCGCGGCCTATTTTCTGTGTATTTCGCGGCCTATTTTCTGCGTATTTCGCGGCCTATTTTCTGCGTATTTCGCGGCCTATTTTCTGCGTATTTCGTGGCCTATTTTTTGCCTATTTCGCGGCCTATTTTCTGTGTATTTCGCGGCCTATTTTCTGTGTATTTCGCGGCCTATTTTCTGCGTATTTCGCGGCCTATTTTCTGCGTATTTCGCTGCCTATTTTCTGCGTATTTCGCGGCCTATTTTCTGTGTATTTCGCGGCCTATTTATCTGCGTATTTCGCTGCCTATTTTCTGCGTATTTTGTGGCCTTTTTGGACGTCTTCGTTGCCCTGTAAGAATGTCCCAGCGTGTCCTATGTCAGGTTAGTGAAGCCAGTCTCAGAGGGATGAAATGAGGCTGAGATGTAACGGCTTCTCTTCCTATCTCCGTCAGGACTTGTGTCAACCGTTCCTCCCCCCCCTGCTCCACCCCCCGCCCCCCCCTCTCCCCCCTCCCCCTGACGAGGCCGAGCCTCCGCCCAAACCGCCCTTCGCTGACGAGGAAGAGGAGGAGGAGATGCTGCTCCGGGAGACCTGCCTCATGTCCATGGCCAACAAGAGAGTGGCTGCCCCAGAGGTAGGAAGGCTGCATGCTCTCAGGGTTAACACCTTTACCTTTTAAAGACAGAAGTTGGAATATTTAGGGGAAAATACTGGGACAAAAGTTTGGATGTTTTGAGGGGAAAAAAAGCAATTTCAGCAATTTTTGTTGTTGAATATTCCAGGCAGAAAACGTAGTAAAATGAGAGTAGACGTTGATTAAATCTGGACGGGCAGCAGAACAAACTGACAGGATGTGTTGCTGCCACACATCTTCACCAGTCAGGTTTTGGAAGTCCAAGTTGACATGTCTTTAATGTCCCCGAGGGGCAGTTTGGTTCACACCAGGTAGCCAACACATACACATTCACCCAACAACACATAACAACATGAGGTAATACGTAGGTAAGAGCATAAATGCACTGTACACTCTACGCAGTGTCAGTGTGCTGTGACGTGGGCAGACATGGCAGACGACCTGTAGGTTGCTGAGAAACCCAACAGCTGATGGTACCCATGATCTCAGGTATGTGTTAGACCTGGCAGGTTTTCGGGAGGTATGCCTCCTTCCTGATGGTAGGAGGCAGAACTCTGAGTGTAGTGGGGGGGTGGTGTTCCATGGCCCTCTGTGTGGCTCTGGCCCCACACATACACAGTGCTGTGGAGCTCAGGGACCATTAGTTTCTGTCTTTGAGCTTGAGTCAAGTCTGAAGTCAGCTGTTGGTGCGTGATGTTCTGCTGTGTGTGTGTGTGTGTGTGTGTGTGTGTGTGTGTGTGTGTGTGTGACTGACTGTGCGTGATGTTCTGCTGTGTGTGTGTGTGTGTGTGACTGTGCGTGATGTTCTGCTGTGTGTGTGTGTGTGTGTGTGTGTGTGACTGTGCGTGATCTGCTGTGTGTGTGACTGCGTGATCTGCTGTGTGTGTGTGTGTGTGACTGCGTGATGTTCTGCTGTGTGTGTGTGTGTGTGTGTGTGTGTGTGACTGTGCGTGATGTTCTGCTGTGTGTGTGTGTGTGTGTGTGTGTGAGACTGTGCGTGATGTTCTGCTGTGTGTGTGTGTGTGACTGTGCGTGATGTTCTGCTGTGTGTGTGTGTGTGTGTGTGTGTGTGTGTGTGTGTGTGACTGTGACTGTGACTGTGCGTGATGTTCTGCTCTGTGTGTGTGTGTGTGTGTGACTGTGCGTGATGTTCTGCTCTGTGTGTGTGTGTGTGTGTGTGTGTGAGAGAGAGACTGTGCGTGATGTTCTGCTCTGTGTGTGTGTGTGTGTGTGTGTGTGTGTGTGTGTGTGTGTGTGTGAGAGAGAGACTGTGCGTGATGTTCTGCTGTGTGTGTGTGTGTGTGTGTGTGAGAGAGAGACTGTGCGTGATGTTCTGCTCTGTGTGTGTGTGTGTGTGTGTGTGTGTGTGAGAGAGAGACTGTGCGTGATGTTCTGCTGTGTGTTCTGTCTCTAGGACCAGATCTCCAGCAGCCCTGCGTCTCCCAGCTGTCCTCCAGCTGCAGCCGTCCAGCAGCCAATCAGAGGGAACCTGAGCTCCGTCAGCCTGAACGCCGTCGCTCCGTCACGCAGCAACAAGTTCAGCAGAGGACACCACGCTGCCAGAGCGCCACTGGTGGTGAGAGCACACAGCATATCACGGCGCTTGTTTCTGGGTTTGGTGTTTTTAGCCCCCAACGTCGCCTTCCAGGCAGCGTGGCAATGGTTATATTAGGGTTAGCTGCCTGGAAGGTGACGTTGGGGGCTTAAAACACCATGGAGCATATGTCTCCAGGACCGTACATCATGTTTAACGTCTCTTCATCTGAACCGCATGTTTGATGCTTTCGTTCTTCTTTTTTTTAAGATTATTTTTGAGCTTTTCCGCCTATAATATTGACAGGACAGCTAGGTGAGAGGGGGGTGAAGACATGCAGGGAATGATCACAGGTCGGAGTCCAAACCCTGGACCTCTGCGTCGAGGAGTAAACCTCTCAATATATGTGCGCCTGCTCTACCACTGAGTCAACCCGGCCACACGTTTGATGCCTTATGTCGACGCAGGACAGAAAATAATCCCAGCAGACACCACAGAGAGAGAGAACCCTGTAGGAAACAAGTTGTAGGCCTTTTATTAGATTAGATAGGACAGCTTAGACATCAGAGGGGAGAGAGAGGAGACGGTGGCAACCCCAGCCAATCGGCCAGGGGTTTGATTCCTCCCTGCAGCTCAGGCTGGAGACCTGTACCTTATCTCTCCTGCTCCTGTTACAAATCTGCTGGGACCAATCATAGACTGGCTTATCCACCTGGCGCGCTATTGGCTGGTTTAACACGATGACGTTGATGCCGCTGTCACTGCTACGTCACTCAGATCGTTGCTCTGGTTGGTTGAAGGACTATCCAATTGTTGCTCTGATTGGTTGAAGGACTATCCAATTGTTGCTCTGATTGGTTGAAGGACTATCCAATCGTTGCTCTGATTGGTTGAAGGACTATCCAATGGCGTAGAGTGATTTGAGCTATGGCCGTTGGTCAGTAGTAATCCAGAGCAGACTCCCCCAGACTAATGTTGAATCTTAAAGTCTGAGCTGGGTCTTCTGACAGCAGGACTAGACTAGACGACATGCAGCAAAGGGCCGCAGTCCAAACCCAACCTGCGACTTAAGCGCACGCTCCACCAGGCGAGCTACCCCGGCGCCCACACGTCGGAATCTCTGGAGAAAAGTTTAGAATAAAGTTGGATATTATGGGGGAAAAGTTGGAATAATTTGATAATAAAATCTAAATATTTAAACAGGAATTGGTGGGACTTTAAATTAGGGCTGAACGATTAATTGCATTTGCGATAATATCACGATATGTTAAAACGCGATTTCATCGCAAGGCTGCGATTTGGTCACATGACTCGCGAGAGCATCAGTCTGCACTCCGTAGAGAAGCATCAACTAGCACGCTAACGCTACGCGTACCTGGAGCTGATTTCTGTCATTCAAAGACTCTGAGTTGTAGTTTAAAACGTTTACAGCCATTTTAATAAAATTAAGGGTTTATTCGGGCTTGAGTCCATACGTGCAGTTAATGGATACAGACCCGCAGAACTCAAGGCTCGTTAGCACACCATGCTCTGATTAGCGGTTAGCTCCGGTTAGCGGTTAGCTCCGTTATAAAGATATGAGTGGAGGAGCTGCCACTGAGAGGGGTAACACCAGACTCTGATAAATGACGTTCAGGGAGCTTTCACAGCAGCGTGGCCGGGGTTTCAACGGTGTTATTAGTACAGTTAATCCCACGGCAAGAACGCCAGCAACATGCTAACGTAACGATAGCCTCTGAACAGAACACCACAACTAGCTAACGCAACGATAGCCTCTCTGAACAAGAACACCAGCACCAGCTACACGTAACGATAGCCTCTCTGAACAAGAACACCAGCAACTAGCTAACGCAACGATAGCCTCTCTGAAACAAGAACACCAGCAACTAGCTAACGTAACGTAGCCTCTCTGAACAAGACCCAGCAACTAGCTACGTACGATAGCCTCTCTGAACAAGAACACCAGCAACTAGCTACGTCACGATAGCTCTCTGACACGAACACCAGCAACATGCTAACGTAACGTAGCCTCTCTGAACAGAACCCCAGCAGCTAACGCAACGATAGCCTCTCTGAACAAGACACCAGCACATGCTACGTAACGATAAGCCTCTCTGAACAAGACCACCAGCAGCTAGCTAACGCACGATGCCTCTCTGAACAAGAACACCAGCAACTAGCTAACGCACACGATAGCCTCTCTGAACAGACACCAGCAACATGCTACGTACATAGCCTCTCTGAACAGAACACCACAGCTATGCTACGGCAACGATAGCCTCTCTGAACAAGAACACCAGCAACTAGCTACGCACGATAGCCTCTCTGAACAAGAACACCAGCAACATGCTAACATAACGATAGCCTCTCTGAACAAGAACACCAGCAACTATGCTAACGCACGTAGCCTCTCTGAAACAAGAACCCAGCACTAGCTAACATACGATAGCCTCTCTGAACAAGAACACCAGCACACATGCTAACGTAACGATAGCCTCTCTGACAAGAACACCACAACTAGCTAACTCACTGATAGCCTCTCTGAACAAGAACACCAGCAACTAGCTAACATAACGATACCTCTCTGACAAGAACCCGCAACTGCTAACATAACGATAGCCTCTCTGAACAGAACCCCAGCACTAGCTAACGTAACGATAGCCTTTCTGAACAAGAACAACCCAACTATGCTAACGTAACGATAGCCTCTCTGAACAGAACACCAGCAACTAGCTAACGCAACGATAGCCTTTCTGACAAGACACAGCAACTGCTACCGCACGATAGCCTCTCTGAACACGAACACCCAGCACAATGCTAACGTAACGATAGCCTCTCTGAACAGAACACCAGCAACTAGCTAACGCAACGTAGCCTCTCTGAACAAGAACACCAGCACACTAGCGTACATAACGATAGCCTCTCTAACAAGAACACCATCAAACTAGCTAACATAACGATAGCCTCTCTGACAAGAACACCGCAACTAGCTACGTACGATAGCCTTCTGAACAAGACACCAGCAACTAGCTAACGTACGATAGCCTCTCTGAACAAGAACACCAGCAACTGCTAACGCACGATAGCCTTCTGACAAGAACACCAGCACTAGCTAACGCAACGATAGCCTCTCTGACAAGACACCAGCACTATCTAACGTAACGATAGCCTCTCTGACAAGAACACCAGCAACTAGCTAACGCAACGATAGCCTCTCTGAACAAGAACCACCAGCAACATGCTAACGCAACGATAGCCTCTCTGAACAAGAACACCCAGCACATGCTACGCAACGATAGCCTCTCTGACAAGAACACCAGCACATGCTAACGCACGATACGCCTCTCTGAACAAGACACACGGCAGCAGTAACTTCACGAGGGGAGGGGCTGGAGGCAGCTCCTCTCTGGTCACTGTAAAAATTACTCTGTGTGTGTGTGTATATTCTAGATCTATACTATATTGTTTACTTATTTACTGCCTAGTGTGTAATTGTGTGTTTGTCTCGACTATAAATTATTATATTATTCTTTGTGTTGCATAATACAGAAGACAAAGAGCTTAAAAAAATAGCGATATCGCATATCGCAATCGCAATATTGGGAGAAAAAATCGCATTAGATTATTTCAAAATCGTTCAGGGCCCACTTTATATCTTTTAAACCTTTAGTGTAACGGCTGAAAAAGGATTTCACATCCTTACCAAACATGGGAAGTACTTGTTGTGATTCAGAATAATAATGCCTACACGTTAATATTGGTCATAAGTAAAAATAGTGACATTTTAAAATAATGTTGGAAAATTTTAGGAACCAGTCATATAAATCTTATTTAGAAAAAAAGTTGGAATATACAGGAAGAAAAAGTCTGAAAACTTAAAAAAAATTTAAATATTTTTAAAATAAACTCAGGACATAGGGGACATCCCCGGGATCGTGTTTATAATTTCTGTCTTTAAAGGGCTGAAGATAACCAGGTCAATAGCTAGGTTAGCTAGGTCTCCAGGAGCTGACTGAGAAACAGATATGATGATCATAACGTGTCTCTGTTGTTTCCTGCAGCTGCCTCGACACAAGTCGTGGTGGTTTCTCTCAACGACTCGAGGACACGAGTCAGACGGGGCACGCAATTTGTTGTCGTCCTTTTTCCATCAGCAATCTACACATGTCCCCGGTCCAGCTGTATTTTTAA
>NW_023396232.1:0-3800 GCF_008315115.2 Sander lucioperca
CATAAAATATTGATGACTAAATGTTCTAAAATGTATTGACTTCAGATAATTTATCATAATTTATGAACATGACAAAGAAGTTTATTTTATTCATTATTTTCCTTATGGATGTAATTCCGGCAGGGATGCAGCGAACCTTGGGGGACGACTTGTGACAGAGGAGCAATGGAGGAGTGCAATTGTTGATGTGTATGACCTGTTGTCTGTTGGTGAGATAGGAATGGAGCCAGGAGAGTGCAGTGCCACTGATGTTGCAGTAGGTTTCCAGTCAGGACCGGAGGATGGAGTGGTCGATGGTGTTGAAGGCTGCAGTGAGGTCAAGCATGATAAGAATGGTGAGGTGGCCAGAGTCAGAGGAAAGGAGGAGGTCATTGGTGACTTTGAGGAGGGCTATTTCAGTGCTGTGTTGTGAGCGGAATCCAGATTGAAATGGTTCAAACAGGTTATTAGAGGAGAGGTCGGTTTTGATTTGGGCAGCGACAACACGTTCCAGGATTTCTGATAGGAAGGGGAGGTTGGGTATGGGTCGGAAATTGGACATGGTGTCCGGGTTTAGACCAGGTTTCTTGAGGATGGGGGTGACTGATGCAAGCTTGAGTGTTGTGGGGACTGATCCGGAACAGAGAGAGGAATTGATGATTGTAGTGATGAGCAGGGCGATGGATGGTAGACAGGTCTTAATGAAAGCTGATGGGATAGGATCAGCTGTTCATACCTGTGGTGAAATGTGAAAGCTCTACAGGGGACAGCAGAGAGAAATGAGAGAGTGACTGAGAGGGTGGAGGGGGGGAGGCAGGTGTGGTGGCTGAAGGACCAGGGGAGGTGGTCAAGTTGTTGTAAATGGTGTTGATTTTGGATTGAAAAAATGAGAGAAAAGAGTTGCATTTGTCCACTGTGAAGGTTGTAGAAATGTTGTCAGGGGGGTCAAAAAGTGTGTTTATTGTAGAGAAGAGAGTCTTGGGGTTGTTGGAGCCAGAGTGTATGAGCTGTGAGTGGTAGTAGGACCGGGCAGTGTTTAGGGCATTTTTGTATTGGTGAAGGTAGTCTGTATATGTATGGAGGTGAACCCTCCCTAGCCCTAACCCTAACCCTAGCCGTTTTCAGGACTGGTCCAGATCCCTGCAAGGACCTAGGACAAAAAGATTCAGCCACTTCCACCAATAGGTGACCTCCTCCTAGGCCGTGCGACCGATCTTCACAAAACCTGGTACGTAGCATCTGCAGACAGACCTGACCAAAAGTTATTAAAAGAATTTTGCTAAGTTAAACGGGGCACTATAATGAACGTAGACACGTTTTGCCAAATAAGTCAATACATTTAAATGGGAAATTTGCAATGGCGATATCTCTGCCGCAGTAAATGCTATCATCACAAAGCTTGAGATTATTGGTCGACATGCCACTCTGCAGCTCTATACCAAATTTGGCAAAGATCGGCCATTAGCATAGGCGCCGATTTATGTTTTCCTCCGTGGGTGCTCACGGGCGCACGCCCTTTAAAAAAAAAGTAGTCCAAAAATGTTTGCATTTCAGAACCTTAGGAAATGGACAGCGGCCGACCCGAACACAACCGCCTTTTAACTCGATAATAAAGTTGTAAATTAGGCTGTCTTTCAACTCAGGACAGCGAGATGAAAAGTGTAATTGACACGTAATCGTGATCAGCTTCGTGGGAAATTAAGAATCAATGCCACCTGTCTAGTAGCCTAGGCCTAAACATGAATTAGCACACAAATCCACACAGTAAAAACAGGCAATTGACCACCTCGACCCACAGTCAGCGCATCCCAGAAAATGACCTCTCTGAGCAGCAAGATGTTACAGGGACAGTCAGAGCCAGTTTCAAAAGCTTTGTGACTTCTGGTAGCATTGTTCTCAAGTGCTCGCATCCATCTCCTTTCATGAAGTCATATACATCTTGAAAAGTTGCAAGATGAACACCTTTCTGTTTTGCCAAGTCCAAGCACATGTCTCTATGCAATGTCAGCCTGCTTCCATCCATATCATCCCCATAGAACTGCATTATGTCTTTACAGTCCACCTTCCCGGTTACAAAATCTCAACGTCTTGCATATGTTTGAATACAGAAGGATTAAATCTGCAGTTCAGAGATGTTGATGCTGTATCCATGACCTCAAAGTACTGCTGTCGGTACTGGCCTCTGGTGTTTGAAAACTGTGTGCTGCACCTCCACTGTCCAATCGCTGGGGGATTCTTCTTTGTCTTGGCACATTTGGGCTATCCAAGTCCAGGACATGCGCTTCTGCTGTAGTATTTTTCCAAAATTCTTGGAATCCTTCTTCACGAAGACACTTTATGTCTTCTCTCAGTGTGTCAATCATCTGCCTAGCATTCTGTAGGTGCAACTGGCTGTTTTGAAGTGCAACATTGACTGCGAGAGAAGAATTTCAGCATGAGTTTCAAGGAGAAAAAGGTGCTAAATTTCAGCAGGTGCGTGAGAAGACTGTTTGCTTTCCCTCCTGCCTCACCCCTTTCATTTTCAGACAGGTCCTCCAGAAATTCCAGCAGCACACTGAAGTTGGATGCAATGGATTGTAACGAGGCCGTTTTCAAGGTCCATCTGGTTGGGCCAGAGGCCTAAGAGATGAAGCACCGTCGTCTTGAAACTCCTGGAACCAGGCCAGTCGCTTTGGTGAATTTCTGATATTTGTCAAAAAGTTGCGACATGCGGGAATGTTTTCGGAAACATCATGCACAACCAAATTCACAACATGTGCAGTGCAATGGATGTACTGTGCTCGAGGCTCCAGCGCCTGCATGCAAGCCTGCAGACCTGTTCGAATACCGGACACATTTGATGCGCCGTCATAGCACTGTCCTGCATTTATTGACTGGCAGGGCGAATCTCATCAGAACGTCTTTTAAAAGCTGAAAAAGTGTGTCTGCAGTTGTTTTTTATGTCTCATAAAATCCTAAGAAAAGTTCTTCTGGCTCCAGATTTTCAGTCACATAACGTAAGCAAACAGACACCTGTTCTTTGACCGTAATATCGGATGTCTCATCCATAATTACAGAGAAAACCCCAGCAGACTGCATTTCTCCAAGTAATTTTCTCAAGACATCATGAGCCATAATTTCAATCATCTCGTTTAGGATGTCATGAGAGAGCCACTTGTTGTCCTTACGAGCCAGCCATGACCCTAACTCTGGGACATCCTTAGCACGCACATATAGCATCTGCATAAAATTGGACTCTTGGTCAGTTTTTCCTCTAATGGCCACTCCCTGACAGGAAAAAAACTGGAGGGTAGAAAGAATAGCCAGCAAAGCGATTCTGGCATCAGCCATCTGCCTTCGTTTACCAGCGGAGAGCAAAGCAGCAACATTAACACCTGCATTGGTAGCTGCCATAATGCTAACAGCAGTGCGATGCAAATTTCCCTTTTCATGTGATCTAAATCGTTTGAGTGATTTAGCCCAGCTCGAAAAGCCATCTTGAATGAAAGCTTTTAAAGATTCTTGGTCATGGATTGATGATGGAAGAGGGGCATTCATGTTTTTAGCTGTAGTGCAGATATTACAAAACACTTTGTTTTTTGTGGAGTCATATGCTGTCCAGGGGAATTTTGCTTTCCAACTAGCCTGATATGTCCTTCCATTATTTCGTCCATCTTCACTGTTGCTCCTAGCTTCACTGTAGCTCCTAGCTTCACTGTAGCTCCTAGCTGCTTCACTGTTCAGCTGGCAGTCTGGCACACGTGGGTGCTCAGTGGGTGTTCGGTATTCTCTGTGGGTGCTCGAGCTCCAGAGCACCCACGGTATCGGCACCTATGGCCATT
>NW_023396233.1:0-3760 GCF_008315115.2 Sander lucioperca
CTAGTGATGGGACGTTTGACACCGAGGCACCGAAGCTTGTATCACTTCCACAAAGCACACTGGTTCGAAACAGTGTCGGAGCTTGTATCGAATTGAAATAAGCACGTGACTGATGACGTCCGAAGCTTCGAACGTCACTGAAACTCCGGAAGGGTTTGCTGGATTCGAATTTTTGCCGCTGCACCGATACCTCGGGGTATAAGAGACGCGCACACCCAGAGAAGTTTTGTTGTTTCATCGAGTAGACTTGCCTATTGCAGAGCCCGTTTATTCAAAATACAACATGGACAACACTACAAACGTAAGGAAGCGTTCAAGGGTGTGGGAACATTTTGACCTACTATCCCCGAATAAGGTAAATGGCTACGTTTTATGGACTGTTGTATTATTAGGCCAGTCCAGGTTTTTATTTCTAAACAGTCACACTCTTTGCATTATTTTAAGGTTCGGTGTTTACTGTGCCCACAAGAACTGGCATACAACAATAATACCTCTTCAATGTTGAGGCACCTCCGTGCAAAACACGAAGCAGCAGCAGCAACATCCAATCCTCCACCCAGCGACAACATTCAAGGCAATGTTCATTCCGGTCCTTCGTTTGGTTTGTTTTATTTCGTTTCATTATTGTGATCATTATACAACACATAGCCTACTAATCTTGTCTTACCCCACCAGGAAGGAACACGCACCAAACTGGGCGAAAGGATATCACTAGCAGTCCTCACTCCTTGCAGAAATCATCTTGATCACCACCCTTGATCGCTTTATATCCTTTAAAATGTCACCTAATTCAAACACAGTGCTCACTTCACTTTTTAGTTGTGGTTTCTTTCTTCAAACATTATGCTAGGCCTACTTCATGGCTACATTGTTTGTCCCAAACACTGGCAGAATGTTTTCCTTTGATAAGGCTCAGAATTCACATTTAAACATGCAAACACACAAAAAGCAACTGTCAGATATATTTTTATATCCATATACATTTGCTGCATAATAATGAAGTAATGCATAGTTAATGAATTCATATTGTCATTTATATGATGCTTCTTGTGTGACAGTGTCCAGGAAACTGGAGCTGGATGAAGCCTTGCTGGAGATGGTGGATGCCCACCACTGAGCATTGTGGAGAATGCAGGGTTCAAGGCCTTTGTTAATCTCCTGGATCCTACATATGTTATCCCTGGGAGGAAGACCTTGAAGGCAATGCTGCAGAGGAAATATGAAGCCACCAAGAGAAGGCTGTGGCTGAGCTCGGGAAGGCATCCACAGTAAGCTTGACTGCAGACATGTGGACCTCTATAAACATGGATGCTTACTTGGCAGTAACATGCCACTATGTTACTGAAGAGGCCAAGCTTTCCACTGTCCTTTTAGGAGTGAGGAAGTTCCCTGACACGCACACAGCAGCTAACATCGCTGAAGCAAAGTCAGCCCCTAATGACAGACTGGGGAATTACAGGGAAGGTAACAAGCTTGGTGACCGACTGTGCGTCAAACATGATTGCATGTGCTAATCTGTTACATCTCCGCCATGTCCCCTGTTTCGCACATGTTTTAAATCTTGTGGTGAAGCGATCCCTTGCTCTAACCCCTGAGCTGGAAGAAATGCGGTCCCGTGCACGCCGCATTGTACATCTTTTTAAATGCAGCACAACTGCCAAAGAAAAGCTGTGTGAAATCCAGCAACAGATGGTAGACCTCTGCTGAAGCCAATCCAAGAGGTGGATACAAGGTGGAATAGCACCTATGCCATGCTGCAGAGGATTCATCACCTGCGAGAGCCTTTGGGAGCACTTTGGCTAATCTGACCATCCATTTTCATCAGAGGAATACGACTCCATCCAGCAGTGTCTGCTGGTTCTGAAGCCATTCAATCAAGCCACTGTTGAACTGTCTGAAGAAAAACGAGTGTCTGGCTCCAAAGTCATTCCCATGGTGAAGATGTTAAGACATCGTACTGGCAGACTTTGTGCAACAATGGCAAACCCCTTGGCGCAGAAACTGGCCAGTAATGTGCAAAGCACTCTAAATGATAAGTTTGCCATTGTTGAAAAAGTGACTGCTTTCAGTGTGGCAACTCTTGTGGACCCCAGGTAAAGTACTTAATGATAAATTTGGCATTGTCGCAAAAATGACTGGTCTCAGTGTAGAAATTCTTTTGGACCCCCAGGTACAAGGAGATGGTGTTCTGCAGTGCAAACTCATCTCAGGCTGCAGTGGAGAGACTCACCAGGGAATGTGCAAATATCATTCCATCAACACCACCACCACCACCACCACCACCATCATCCTCACAGGAGTCTTCAGAGCAGGAGGACAATCTCTGGGGCCTGCTTGACAGCCACGTTAGCACACAACGTGTTTCTAACACAACAGCCAGTGCCATTGCAGAGGTCCAGAGGTAAATTGTTGTGATTGGTGGTTTCCCTACAGACATAAAAAAAAATATATTGAAATAAATTGTATTTTCCTTCTGCTTACAGGTATTTGAAAGACGCATATTTGCCTAGGTCAGAGGACCCTCTGAAATACTGGGAAAGGCACCAACTTGTCTTTCCAAATGTCTCTCAAATAGCCATGCGCTATCTGTGCACTCCAGCATCCTCAGTGCCTTGTGAGAGGGTCTTCTCCAAGGCTGGGGAAGTAGTCAGCAGCCGAAGAAACCGCCTCAAACCAAGCACCGTTGAACACATTCTGTTTCTCAATAAAAATCTGGAAAGACAAACATTACACAATAAGCATTCCCCAAACTGCCATTCACATCCCCGTTACTGCACAAGCACCTTCCCCAAACCTCCTTTGTACACAAGCACTTACACACAAACGACCTCTTGTATTCCACATAGACCTGTAGCACAAGCATTTTCCACAAACCCCTTTATGCTTTCTGAATTGTAGCAGCCCTGTATATAGCCTATGCCTCTGCTGCAACTACATTATATATTAGGTTACTGCTCAAAACGTGTTGCCACGTGTCTAGGTTACTCAGCAATAATTGTTGTAAAATAACTTTGTTGCAACAATTATAGCGGAATAACTAGACACGTGTTTGTCATACAGCTATAATAAGCATGATACACCTGCTCCACATGTAACGGTAGTGGGAATCATACCTCAGGCATCAGATTGACAGTCCATAGCGTTGCCTTTCCTCCAACGTAAGCTATGTTGCGAGACGAGATTAAATTAACAAGGCATGTGTAGTAGGCTAAGCATTCACAAGCTTCACTTCATGTCGCTGCGTGCTTAGCCTACCAACGGCCCGTTACAATTCACTGGAACATCGCGGGTTTATGAGTGGCTTGCAATTTATTTGATTAACCTCTTAATTAGCCTACTTACATACACCTGTACGTAATTCTTCGTAGCGGTAGAAGATGGAATTGTTGCTGCAGTTTATTGAATCCATATTTAGCCTAATTAAACATACTTACATTCAAATCCTGATCACAGTAGTTTATATTATTATATTATAATGTTACATTCAAACATAGGCTTTATATTTTTAATTCAGTCATGTCATGTTCATATCATTTAATTCAAGTTCAGTCATGTCATTCTATGCATGTGTCCATTCTGTCTCTCCTATGTTCATGTTATAAGCTTGGTTTGGCTGTGTCGAGGTCATAGCTGCTGTCATTTCTGCTGACTGACCACCAGATGTCACTGTGTTGTTTTTGATGCTTTGATGCTTCGGATCATTTTGCAATACAATCAGGAAGAAGCTTCAGAGGCTTCACAAGGCTTAGTTTGCCCATCA